>NC_044035.1:247189894-247489894 GCF_901765095.1 Microcaecilia unicolor | reverse complement strand
TTACAAAAACTGTTACAAGAACCGCCCATATTCTCAGATAACGAAAACATTACAGAATCCCTTGAAGACTCTTGGTTTAATCTGATGAATATGACGAAAAATATCATAAGAAATGAAATGCATTATATGACACTCATTGATTATTGTAGAAATAAACGGATCCCACGAGGCCTAAGGATCACCAAAGCACCCACTATGTTTACAGATGATCAAGTTTTTTTAGATCAGTGGTGTGCAATTTTGAACAAATGTTCATTGGATCTAATGATATTATTGGCAGAAACTTCTAAGAAAAGAAGTGATAATCTTAAAACTGAATATAATGGATCAATTGAAATATTAAAAAAAGCTGACACCAATTTTGAACAAACATACGAAGACTTCAATAAACGTATGGATTCCTTTAGATCTGAAATCAAACAAATCAAAAGAGATAAATTTAAACGCGATGAGAGAGATTACCGTATGGGTAATGTATATCCGTGGGGCAAAGCAAGAGATAGAAAGAAATCTTTTAGACGACCTATGTCCTCATCACGTACACGCAGTTTTAGTCGGCCTTTTTCTCATTTTAACAATACCAGGCCACAGAATTCCACCACATATCCACCAAACCATACCACTGAGTTGCGTAGTAGGAAACGCATCAGGAGCGATTCAGATGAATTTTTTACTTCACCTCCCAGTAGTCCAGCAATTAATCATGAAGAAAATGAGAGAGCCTCTTTTTTAGACCGCATATGGGTGAGAGACAAGAACAAATTAGACCATGGTTCATTTCAACAAAGGGACCAATATTCACAGAGACAATATCCCCCCATGCGAGGGAGAGGCAGAGGGAGAGGCAGAGCCAGAGGTTGGGACACAATGAGATAGTGGCCCAAGACTTGCCCATTTTTAATCTTTCAAACTTTATGTTTGACAATAACCATATTTCTGTTTTAAAAAAAGGTTTGTCCTTTGTACCATCTGCACAATATGATGCGTTCCAAACTAGGATTGATTTACACAAATTCATAAGGAAATTGCAAACAACATTATATTTTTCAGAATCTGCAACAACATATACAGAAAACTCAGTTGTTAAAAAGAAATCCAAATGGTATCCACCAGGCAATATAGATCCACAAATACAAGCTTTTCAACAATGTATCTTGGCAGATATTTCAAAGTTAGAAAAAACTAAATGTCCCAGATATCATAACCTTACGAAAGCAGAAAAGACAGCAATGAGAGAATTATCCAATAATCATGAAATAGTAATAAAACCTGCGGATAAGGGAGGAGGCATAGTTGTGCAAAACAGAGAACATTATATAGTAGAAATTAAAAGACAAATATATGATCTAGAATACTATCTTCCCTTAGAATCGGATCCTACAGAAGATTTACAGAAAGATATCAAAGAGATAGTTCAGTTTGCACACACAGCAGGATATATTACTCAAAAAGAAAAAGATTTTCTGTTAGTGGAATATCCAACAATTCCTACCATTTACACACTACCCAAGATACATAAAAATCTGCCAAACCTCCAGGTAGAACAATTATATCCGCAAATGGATCCTTACTTGAACCACTTTCCATTTTTGTTGACCACTTTTTAAGACCCTTTGTACCAAACATTGCATCATATGTCCGTGATTCTACCCATATGATCAATCTGTTAGACGCTTTTGATGGAGATCTCACAGATACAATTTTAGTCACTCTAGATATAGAGTCTTTGTACACTAACATCCCACAATTGGAAGCATTATCTGTCATAAATCGAATATTGAAAGGTAGAACTGATGTTTGTTGCATTCCAAATAGATTTATTCTAGCTTTGGCCACTATAGCTCTTACAAAAATTTTTTTTGCCTTTCAAGGCACTTTTTTCCAACAAATTAAGGGCACCGCCATGGGGGCTTCCATGGCTCCAGATTTAGCCAACCTCTATGTGGCATATTTTGAAGAGATTTTTCTCACAGAACATCCCTTTACAAATGAAGCCAGATTCTACAAGCGATACATAGATGACATTTTCATCATATGGAAAGGATCTTCAGAACGTCTTGAAGAATTCCACACATGGTTGAATTCTAGAAACCCAAATTTAAAATTTCAAATGCATTATGATTCAGATTCAATACCTTTTTTAGACATTCAGATTAAAAAATCTGCTTATTCATTTGTCACTACAATATATCGTAAACCTACAGATAAGAATGCATCTTCCCTACTCGCAGTTCCTGAGATTGAGAAGAATCTGTACTGATCTTGGTGACTTCAAAGTAAAGGCAGAAATTATGCGTAAAAGATTTTTGGACAGAGGGTACCCAGAAACAATTATCAAGAAAGGATACCACAAAGCACTTTTTGCAGAACGTGAGACTTTATAACAACCGGCAGAAAACAAACTACCCCCTGACCTCGTATGTGTCCTGAAATTCTCACATTTATCACATCATATCAAAAAAACAATTCAAAAGTTCTGGCCCATTCTTGAGACACATCGTTGCTTCAGAGAGAAAAATATCGTGTTTGCACAAAGCAGAAATAAAAAATTAAGAGAAATTCTTGTACCTTCTACATTACCTGAAATTTCTACACATCAGATTGGCCCTAGTGGACATCATCCATGTGGTGCATGCTCCGTGTGCAAACACTCATTGGACATCACACACTAGGCGGACTACCAGACGGGGAGGCAATATGTTTTAAATCATCAATCAAATTGCAATTCCGACAACGTCATTTATGCCATCATCTGTCCTTGTAAGAAGATTTACATTGGGAAAACCAAGCGCCAGGTGAAAACACGCATAATAGAACACAGGAGCTGCATTAAGTGCAAAATAGTATCAGCACCTCTGACTGATCACTGGATTTCACACAATCATTCAATAGAAGATCTACAATTTTTTGTTCTCAGGAAATTCGTCCCCAAATGGCGCAAAGGCAATTTGGACATAATTCTTTTAAGAGAAGAGCAAAGACTTATCTTTCTGTTTAATAGTTTACATCCTAATGGTCTCAATGCAGAAATAGATTACAATGTCTTTCTGTAATATTTTTACCATTTTTACTGTAATTATATGCAACTGTGGCTGGTAGTTCTCTCTGTCAGAATTGATGTTCGAGTATTTCTGTAATAATTTTTTTCATTTTTCTACAGGCACAGGCGTACATTTTAATACATTCTCTCATTTTTATAACTCTGCTTTAATTACTTTCCCCCCTTTTTTTGACCAACCCTCTTGATTTATTGCACATGGTTTCACAATCATTCTGTAAAGTTGTAGACACTTTTTAATTATCATTTTTTTGGTTTCTTTACAAAAATTCTTCTACATTAGTATTTCATAACATTCCACAAACTGTACCCCTTCCTTTACATTTGGTGCCCTTCATACTTTACTTTTTATATTTCGAGTACTTTACATAATATTTATTTTTTTTATTCACTTCAACCAGTTATCTCATATCATCTGTTCATAGCCATATTAGTTTTTATTCAATATGTATTCCATAATGGTTCAATCATAATTTATTTTACACACATTTATTCATTTCAACCATTTTAGCCATCTCATCTTTTCACATTCTATTACACACTGCATTGACCCAAATTATGTTTTTTTCCATGACATAGTTACTCTCGTATTTTGTAAGATTTGTGCAAGATAGGCTTCTTCACTTCCATCACACTAACACACGTATTCTTTCACATTCATCTCATATTTTCATCATCCTTTGGGTATACACTTTTCACTCACACACAATTCATATAAACAATTTTATCTATATTAGCACTTTCCCCCCCTTTTTTCTACGATATCGTCACTCCTACATTACATTTGATTTGCGCAGAACCAAACTCTTCACTTTCATTCACATACATACATGCAATTTTGCATTTTTTCACATCCATTCTTATCGTTACTACCCTTTGAGTACGTTCTTTCAAAATTTTGGTTTTCATATCATCACATCACATTCAAAATAAACGAGTCCACGGCTCCTTTTTTCATAGTTTCGTGCAAATATAGTTTCAATAATCACGCCTCACTCTTTTGCGTGTTTATTTTTATTTTTCTTCATTTGACAACACTTTCTTAGGTTTGGCACGTCGAGCATGCTTTCTCAATTCAGCTTCACTCACTGTTAAACTGAAGTATACTCATTAGACAGTAGTTTAACAGCACGAATTCAATTAGTTTGCTTATAACAGATTCAATTACATCACTCTTTATTTTAAAACATCATTTCAAATATACATATAATTTTTCTAAATCTAGTAGAATTTCGTTCACATATCCCATATACACATCTTAGTTTATTTAATCATTACTTATAATTAGACATTTTCGATTTTCCACTATACTCTATATTATGTATCCATCATGTTTATTTGCAATCATCTAATGGCGGTTCAAATTACCCTTTAGTTCTAAACAATGACAGTGTTGATTTTATTCTAAATTATGGTTAGTTTATCCGTCAACTTCTGTGCATCATACACATAATTAGTTCCATTCACGTAATGCTCTTTTTGATTTCCTAATCATACAAGCCAAGTCCCGCAGTGTATTTCATTTTTTATAAACACCGCACAATTAGGCAAGTTTAGCGTTACCTCATTTCCGTTTTTAATTAGTTGTTATTACTTAAAAATCAGACGTTAGCATTTTCCCTCCATCTTTTTGAAAAACGTCATTTCCCTCACTTCATTTATTTAAGAGGCACTGACACTACCGTCATTTTTTTATTGTATCCTACAATTACAAACGTCTCTTTGGAGAGGAGGTAAGCAGTAAGAATTAGAACACATTTTTTGTGTTCGGTAGCATTTAACTATAACGTACATAATCTAATCATTCTGTTTATAAATCCTCGATAGTTTGATACAGACATTGCTTTTGGTGATTTAGGGTTTAAATCGCTGTAGATTTACAAACTTATATAGCGGCACTCACCCAGTAGAGATTTTGAAAATTCTTCACCGAGAACAGTTTCTGTTCATAGACCCCTGATAGTTTGATATACACAATACCTCCGGTGATTCAAGGTTTAAATGGTGGTAGATATACAAATCAACATAGTGGCACCCATTCAGTAGAGGTTGAAAAACCTTCACTGAGAATAGATAATGTTTCAACAGACATTTTAGTGCCCATCACATCTGCAAATGTCATCATGTTCATTCCGTTCAAATCATGCCATTCATAACTTTATTAGACTAATTTTACCACTAGCTTTTCTTTATCATTTATGTATTTCACTTTATTTATTCACTTTTCAGGTTATCTTTTCATTTCTTCCGCAGTATAACAAGCCTGTTCCGTTCTTTTTTAAAAAAACCTTTTTAGAAGAGAGGAGGTAAGCTTGCCTTGTTTCTCCACAACTGCTTATTACATTATGAACATACCCTTATATAGTATTTTTATTCTTTCACTTGTTTTTTATATACATATACTTCATTATATTCAGTTTTCAGCATGGAGTCAGCATCATTTTTTGTAGTTTAAAAAAAAAAAATTTTAATCAGCACCTAGTTCAATATTTGAGTTATTTTATATGCACCATTTTTTTAGGTATATCATATCACAATAAATACCTTTTTATTGTCCCATCCAGTATCATCCTATACGATTTATGTCATATATGAATCTTGTTTTTCTGCATCTCGTCTTGGCATTTTATGTTTATTTTCATTTCTATTTTCATCTTTGCATACATAGACCCAAAAGAATCTTGTTTTATCATTTGCCTTGGAGTACATATTTCAAGTCACACTCTCTGAGGTTCTAAAGACCCCTGAGGCAGGCCTTTGGGCCGAAACACGGCCGTGTCGGGTCATTTTTTATGAGAATTTCATCATTTTTTATGTGAATAAACATTTATTTGGTATCGTCATTCATTCTCCTCACTTTTTTTCTCCATATTGGAGAAATAGGCCAGATGCTTAAGACAAGATTCAATCTGCACAGACATCACATGAAAATAGCCAGTGCCAGTCAAGCCCCCACCCCTGTGGGCCAACACTACAAGACCAGAACACTGCACCAGTGATTTCACAGTAAGAATACTGAAAGGTAATTTTAAAACAATACAGGAACGTAAGACCTTTGAAATAAGAATGATTGAATATTTTAACACCCAACAGACAGGACTTAATAAGGATCTGGGTTTTCTAACCCATTATAAACCATAAAGTTGTATTTCTCTGTCTATTTCTCTGTTTATTACCCTCCTCTCACCTACCAACACCCATCCTGTTAGAATATCAATGAAATGCTTTGGTGTCCCCATGCATACCCCCACCCTCCCACTCTGTCAGACTGTCAAAGTAATGCTTTGATGTTTCTCTTATATATACTATCTGCTACCACATTTGCTTATTTCTGATCTGACGAAGAAGGGCAACCTTTGAAAGCTAATCAAGAAATGTATTAAGTTATGTCCAATAAAAAAGGTATCATCTTATTTTCTTTTCCATGTTTTATTTTGTTTGATTTCTATTGATAACCTTTAAGAGTGGACTAACACGGCTACCACACCTCTTCACTGGACCAAACTTGCTTTCCTTGTGCCATCACCATCCTGCTGGATAGGCAGTGTCTTAAAAGGTGGAGGATAAAGGATTATTATTTTTTTTTACATTTATATCTCACATTATCCCAAAAGAACTAAGGTTACCATCCTTAGGATTCACCTACAGCAAAGGTCCTTAATATGTAATACTTGGTAGCAGTCATGAAACGGTGATGAAATATTCACAAAGCAAGCAGACTGAGCCACTGAACATAATGAACTTTGTGTGAACTTGGAAGCTAATAGTGTGCTCAACTGGACAATGTTGATACATTTAGACTGACTGTGCTTTTGATGAAAAAAAAAAAAGATGTTAAATGCTCCCAGGTTTCAACCTAATTAATGTGTTTATATGTGTAATTTTAAAAAATCAGGATTTCTGATTGTTAAGCACCTGATTCTTCTGTTTTGGTGGCCCTTTACTAGGTGAGAACATCTGTGCATGAATACAGGGAGTCCTTATAACCAGCCCCTCCAAATGACACAATGATTTACAATTTAGAACTAATTAATACTCAAACTGATGGAACCAGTACTTCCCCTGTGTACATCCATATGCTGCACAAGCCGGCATGTTTGAACATATAAGTGAGATCAAATAAAAATGCTACTAACAATAAAGAATGACAATGTGGATAGAGCAGCTTGTAGGTTTGTTTGTTTTGGGTGAGGAGGAGAAGGAAAGGAAGACTAACCCTATTTGGCTTCATCTTTTTGACGTCAAGTCATCTCCTGTTCTCAATCTAACCTCCTTGGGGAGGAAGAAGTTGTTGGACTCGGGGGGGGGGGGGGGGGGTGGATCGAGGGAACAAGAAGAAGAGTTGCTGGACTCATGGGGGGGGGGGGGGCTGAGAGCAGAAGGAGAGGTTCTGGACTCCAGGGGGGATTTCGGGAAGAAGAGAGAAAGGTCCTGGACTCATTGGGGAGAAGGGGAGTGCTGAACCCATGGGAGGGGGAAGAAAGAGGGAGGGAGGGAGGGAGGGAGGGAAGGGGACAGGTACTTGATCTGCAGGGGTAGGGGGATAGGAGAGATGCCAGACTATGAGGGACCAGGGAGAAAGGAAGAAGATGGAAGGCCATAGGGGGATGGAGAGCTTGAGTAAGAGAAGGGGAGATATACTGGACTCACAGGAGATGCAAGTACACAACCCTTGATGCGGTGCTCCTTCCTGGGTTGCGTAGGGGCTAAATCATGCTTAGCAGGTTTTCATTTCTACTGTGCAGTTTGCCGCTTACACAACCTGGAAAGGCACATGGCACTGGGATATGTGTAGCCACTTCTCCTGGCACCAGGCTGGGTTTCCTGAGTAGACTTTCCTCTCTGAGCTGCTGCCCTGCTGAATCCTGAAGCTTCACTTTGAGGGGTGAAAAAAAGGGAGAGAGGGGGGGTGGCAGGGAGCTGCTGGACCATAAGGGGGAAAAAGGGAGGACACGGAGTTGCTGCAGCATAGGGGTGGAGGAAACAGAAGAGGGGACAGGGAATTCCTGGACCATAATGGGAAAGAGAGGAGAGAAATGAGAAGGGGAGTTGCTGGACCATAAAAGTGGACAGGAAGTTGCTTGACCATAGGTATAGAGGGGACAGGGAGTTACTGGACTATAGGGGACAGGGAAATGCTGGACCATAGTGGTAGAAGAGAGGGGAGGGACAGGGAGATAACTTGGCATGGTGGAATCATGTGGGAGAGATAATGGGGGATCTCATGGAGAAGAGGATAGTAAATACAGAGGGAAGAATTGTACTAATGGGGAGTGGGTGAAAGAGAAGGGAATAGGAGGCCAGGGATGGAGTGACTCAGGAGATGAAAAGTTGATAGGTACTGGGAAGTGAAATATAAGTGGAAGACTGAAAAGTGAGAAGGTGAAACTTGTAGGGAGAGACAGAAAATAGAGAGAGAGATAGGAAATATATCAGAGATATAATGAGGGAATAGGAAAAGATAAGAGTAACGAAGAGAAAGGACAAATGGACTGCACTCACTGGAAAGAGAGCAGAACAGCCTTATTTCCATGCAGCTCTCTACTCCCACCCTTTGTCATTCTTTCAGGTAAGAGGTTGTTTGCAGGGGGGTCAAGATGGCGTCGTGAGCGGTTGTGCTGGAAGTGAGCTCTGACCCTTTCCTTCCAACTAAACAAATTCTTGGTGCTAATGCCGCATACTAAGCATAAGGCGACGCTCCGAGGGATTCCCTTACCTTCGGGAACGTCTACCCCGGTAGGACAAGGACTCGAGCACTTCTTCCCCGCTCTTTCTCGTGGAGGAGGTGTGGATTCCTTGACGGGGGGAACTGGTGAAGCGGTCCCCCCACTGGAAGCTGAAATATCTCTTTCCCCGCCTTGCTCGACGCCTCCGCTGTGCCCTGCAACGATCGCCAGCCGCGCGGGGTCTACTCTGGAGTCCGGAAGGGGTGATTTGGAGAGGCCCATAGGGGAACGCGGCAGAGCTGAGACAACAGTGATTGCAGGACGAGACACAGAGGTAAATCTGGACAGGATTTGGCGGAAGCTCTTAGACATTGAGAAAGTCTTGGGATGTTCCTCAGAAGAGGTAAAATCTTTAAATTTACATGTGAAAGAAGTGAAGGACTCCCTGGATATGGCTAAACAAGATTTTTCCACAAGAATTGAGGCCTTACAGAAAGAGACTAAGCAGACTGTAGATTTTAAGGTGGCTGTGATTAAGGATAATTTGGATATCAGAAGGAAGCTTGAACAAATGGAGAACTATAACAGGAGATTGAATTTACGTGTTTTGAATTTTCCTAGATTGTTGGGTGTATCTTCAATTGATATGTTTGTAAGATTTTTGAAAGAAAATTTGAATTATTCACAGGAAGTAGTTCCTCCATTAAATAAGATTTATTATATACCTAGCACAATGAAAAAGGTTGAAGGAGAAATATCAAATGATTTACAAAATGTCACAGCTATTCTGGAGCAATCTATAGATGATGCAAGTGAAAGAGGGACGTTGTTGGTGTCTTTTGTTTTTCAGCAGGACCTGAATGCAATTATGAGATTATACTTCAAATCAACTAATCGTATTTTTGCAGGTCAAAAGATTTGGTTTTACCCCGACGTGACAAAACCAACTCAAGTAAAAAGAAAAATGTTTCTTTCTATGAGGTCAAAAGTTGTTGATAAAGGGGGAACTTTCCTCTTGGCTTACCCGTGTAAATGTCTTATAAGGCTAAATCAGACAAAATATGTTTTTTATGTTCCTGATCAGCTTAAATCCTTTCTGGAAGTAGAACAGAGTCAGAGTTAAAAGAAATGTAGAGAAATACGACACCATAATTTTGGAGAAATTAATTGATAATTTGAATTTTGTTAAACTTCACTAATGCCTGCCCCCCGCTTTTCTTCGCCTCATTAGGCTTTGAGGTCTAAGGAAGCCAAATTGTAATGGATTGTAAATTTGAAATGACTATATTTGTATGACTGTTATGGCTGTGTCTAACTTGACAGTTTGTCATATCTGTTAAAGTTTAATGCAAATAATAATAAAAACTATTATAAAAAAAAAAGAGAGCAGAAGACAGACAGGAAAACAGAAAAGAAGAAACTGGAACCAATATGCTTAGAAAAAGAAAGTACGCAGGCAACAAAGGTAGAAAAAAAGTGTTCTATTTGAATTTATTTGGTGGAATACGTTAGCTTTGGGAAATGTGCATCATGGATGTCTTTGTATTTTTTTGTCTAGTACATACCTAGTTTGACTTCTTGGGTTTCCCAGTTCAGTTTTTGTCTTTATATTTATAATTTGTGATCCCTTGTTCTGTAACTCTACAGTAAACCTGGTGGCCATTTGGCAGCTTACCAAAAATGTGATAGCCAAATCATCTTTTGGTTGCTAGTAACCACAGGATTTCTGTTACAGTGCAGCTGAACATCACTATTCACGTGGAGGGGCATAATCGAACGTCGCCGGCCAAATAGATCGCCGGCGATCTATGTTGGTGGTGGCGCTACAGCTGGCCGGAACCGTATTATCGAAAAAGATGGCCGGCCATCTTTTTTTTCGATAATACAGTTTAGCCCGGCCAAATGCCGTGGAGTTCGCCGGGTTTGAGATGGCCAGGTTTGTTTTTCAGCGATAATGGAAAGTTATGTCGGCCATCTCAAACCCCGGCCAAATTCAAGGCATTTGGCCATGGGAGGAGCCAGCATTTTTAGTGCACTGGCCCCCTGACATGCCAGGACACCAACCAGCCACCCTAGGGGTCACTGCTGTGGACTTCAGAAAAGCTCCTTACTTTGGGAGCTGAGCCCCCCAACCCTCTCCCCAAACCCACTACCCACAAATGTACTGCACCCATTAAAATTGCTCTAGGGACCTGCATACAGCCTCTAGGACTTATTGCTGCTGTATAACTTTGGCACACCAGTTCACACCTGAAGACTAATCTCTCTGAAAAAGTCCTTTCTTGAAATAACCACGTTTACTCACAGTTAACTGCAGATCAGAGGTTGTGCCCCACTGGCAAAGAGTCCCCTGGTACTAAGATTAGCAGTAGGTCAGAGCTGGCACAGTGGTGTACAATGCCCTCTTTCAGCACCATTCAAGGTAAGAACTACGTTCTCTAACGTGGGTAACACAGGAAAGGGAACTAAAACTGGCTTACAAAAATGGCCACTACCGCATGGACTACAACAGGAAACAAAACAGGGCACACTCTGACCCAGTTAGCAGGGGGGAAAAGCACCATGGGAGTACAGCCCAGTACCCTACACCCACCACAATGCATTGCTAATGTGACTCTGCAGGGCACCTAAGAGAAAAGGTGTCAGACTCATCCGAGAGCCACATTGCAACCAGGGAAAGGCTGTCTGAGGATACAACACATTCTGCTGTCATGAAGGTGGGTACGGCATTTGAGGCTGGCATACAGGCTGGCAAAAAAGGTTTTTAGTTTTATTTTTTTAGTTTGGAAGGGGATTGGTGACCACTGGGGGAGTATGGGGAGGTCATCCCCCATTCCCTCTAGTGGTCATCTGGTCAGTTGGGGCACCTTTTTGAGGCTTGGTCGTGAAAATAAAAGGACCAAGTAAAGCCGGCGAAATACTGCTTAACGCTGCTTTTTTTTTCCATTATCGGTGAAAGCCGGCCATCTGGCAGCCACGCCCATGCCCGCCCATGTCCCGCCTTCGGTAATCTACCGACACGCCCCCTTGAACTTTCGCGGGCGAAGCGGCGATGCTGTCAAAAATGCCGCTTTCGATTATACCGATTTCGCTGCTTTTAAGAAATCGCCGGCCATCTCCCGATTTGTGTCGGAAGATGACCGGCGATCACTTTCGATTATAAGCTGGATAGCCAACAGGAAGATGCTGGACTGGCGAGCTAGGACTATGAGCCAAGTGTTAAAAGTACATGCATATATTTCCAGAATACTGCAAATACTATTTTGTTTAATAATTAGAATTATTGTGGTACAGTATATGGATATTTTCAGCACATAATTCCCTGGAGTGTATTCAGTGTACTAATACCATTAGTAATAGAGATACAAGGGGGAAATGACTGGTGCAGTTGCACCACAGACACAGTGAAGGGGTCCTTCATTGTTCCTTTTCTGCTGACATAGGTGCTTCTCTCACCCTAAGGATTTTAACTAGACCTGCCCCAACCCTACTCTAGGCCCACCTCACCCCACCTTAGCCTTAGTCACTGATCACACATATGCCTATGAGGATTTTAACCCTTCCCTCTCTCCCGGCCCTTCAGCCTCGCACTGGCGCCTATTTTACAAAGGTTTGCTCCCCCTGATGTCAAAACCTGGCTACACCTCTGTGGGAAGACTAAACTAGATCCTGCAGTGCCTGCTAGAGTCTATCTGTTAATGCTGTGGTACAAAGTTTTTAAAACTAAGGGGAAAAGACTATGGAGATTTTTTATATTTTTATTTTGCCTATCACTAACCTACAATTCCTCCTTTAAACCCCAATCACATTTCTTTTAGTGGAAGCCCTCAGTGAGCTCAAAGGCAATGCGCCCAACTCTTTCTTTCAGTTCAGCCCTGAGACAAAGGAACAAAATGTTTACTTTTTGTTAAATTTTGTCCACAAAGCAGAAAAGAGGCCTTGTATGATAACATCTAATGGTTTCCAGTTTTGGTTTCCAAAACTAGTAGAAAGCTGGAAGTGATTATGCAGTGTTGAACAGTATATTAGACTGTGTCCAGTTCTAGACACCATACCCCAGAAGGATTTAGTTAGAATCAATGTGATCCAGTGAAGGACTGCCAAGTTGGTACACATTTGCATCAGAAGCCCTGTGAGAAGAGACTTGGTAATATAAATATGTATAGCTTAGAGCAGAGTCTTAAACCCTGGTCCTCAAGGGCTACAAACCAGCTGGGTTTTCAGGATATCCCTAATGTATATGCAACTCATCAATTCGACTACTACAATATTCAAATACTTATATATCTCAATTCCTTTATTATTCACACTCTATCTTTCATTCCTGTATCATAACTAACTCACATATATACTATCCAATAACCCCCCAAAACATCCTATACACATTGCAAGACTACTCATATATATGAATAGTTGTACTTATCTTGGCATCCACCATCTGTGGTACGCATCAAAATGACGCATCCCTACAGTATGTCCAGCAAATTCATGTCCAAAATTAGTTCTTGTATGTAGTTCAATTGCAACAAATGAAGAGAGATAGGCACGATCGCTAGTAACCGTCCCCACTTCCTTTCAGCTCATTTTGATTATTCATGCTCTTCTCAAAGCACAATTCATCAATCATTGAATGTTTTTACTCTTCTCAAAATGCAGTCCCAATCTGTTTACTGCATAGGTTATTGGAACCCACACTCTTCTCAAACATACATCCAGTCTATTTCCACACCCAGATCCGGTCTCAACACTGGCCGTGTTTCATTTTCTTCTTCAGGAGACCTGCTTTAACAGCCTCATAACATAGTTTGGTACACCAAGAGAACGCTCTGTGGTCGGTGTAACGTATAACATCTCATACTGTATATGCAAGAGAGAGAGTTACATACAACGGAGGTGGTGGGCAGGTAAATCTCTCACATACATATTCATTATGGACTGGGGTGTGGTCTTTGAAAACCAGAATTTGATATCACTGACCTAGAGCAGTGATCTCCCCATTGGAATGACCTCCATGTGACAGGAAAGAATCTAAGCCCAAGCAAGCTTAGGAGATAGAAATACCTGGCCACCCTTTTCAGAACATTCTTTAAGGAGAAACCTAGGAGTGGCGACAGTAGCCACTTAAGCTCTGTGCTGTGACTGCGATGGTGGAGAACAGGAAACCTGATGCACCCACTCTTAAGACCAAAGGACTAAGGAAGCTTAGCTCAGTTGTGTTATCTCCAGCAGGGCCATCAGGATGACCAGGACTTACAGAGGTGCCTAGAACAGCTCTTGAGGATGAAGAAGATACTACAAGCTGCTTATAGCCACAAGTCTCCTTAGACATCCCACTTTCACCATACTGTATTGGAGCCTCAAAATCACCGAGTCTACCAGTAATTCTAAAAACTAAGGGGCTGATATTCAGACTGGGGGAGGGAGCCTGGCTAACTCCTGCAATTGGTGATCAGCCCAGATATTCAATGCTGGGCTGTTTCCGGTGACCCGTATTGAATATCCAGTTTATTTTTGGCCGGTTTAAACTTAACTGGCTAAGTTAATATTCAGAGATAACCGGTGAAGTTTAAACCAAGCAAAGATATTTCAGCTATTATCGTGGCCCAATGTGGCCGCTTACAATAGCCGTCTGTGCACTGAATATTTGGGAATAGGCAGCTATATCACGCAACATAGCCGGTTATCTCAGGAACATTCAGCGGGAGATAGACAGTTATCCCCCACTGAATATCGCTGGATAAGTGCCATTTAACTGGCCAGGAGCCATATATTCCTGGCCGGTTAAATGGTTTTGAATATTGGAGGGCAAGGCTGTAAGTGACAACCTTCTTCAAAATATTTTTATACTACTTGCTACACTGTTATTAAGGTGAGCCAAAGACAGGATAATCTAATTTTCTCATGAGGAGTAAATGATAAGAGATAAAGACATTTAATAAATAATTGTTTTTGTTTAATGCCTCTGCCACTACTGCTATTGTCCCATTGTCACACCCCTCACCCGTTTCCAGAAGTCCTCTAGGGTCCAGCAGATTCCCATGCCTGAAGAATCTGTTCTACTTCCTGGAACTCTGCACCAGTGTTGCCAGATGGCGAAACGTTTTCCAGCCCAAAAGTCGCCCAAAAATAGCACAATACCAATAAGGTCAATATGAATATTAATATGAATTTGAATAAGGTCAATATGAATATTAATAAGGTAATCAATCATCATAATCATAATCAGCACCATATCTGCAGCATCACAATAATTATAATTAGCACAAATTCATAATCCATCCATCCACCCACAAAACAAAAGAAGCAAGTTCCCACCACAAGTCATCTATCCCTTTTGATCTAGGCACAGGAAAAAAAAAAAAAGATTCTACTTCTCCCAGGTTTCATCCTAAATCATGTTGGGATATAAATGTAAAAATAGCCAGTCCCTCCAAATGACACACTGATTACAAATCTTATAACAAAATTACTACTCTACCTATAAAAAATTATTCCGTCATTCTACTACCTCTGTATACATCCGTATACTGCACAAGCTGGCATGTTTCAATTTGAAAATATAAGTGAGATTAAACAAAAATGCTACCAACAATAAAGCACGACAATGTGCACTGGTTGCAGGCTTGCGGAAGCTCATAGCTCTACTCCTGCTCCCGAGTCCCTCCCCCTCCCCCTCCCCCTCTGCCCGACTTAGTGTTTCTTCTTTTCTGCCTCCTCTCTTCTTGCTTCGGCTCCGTTCTCGTCTCTGGTGGCAGCCGCCGGTCCCCCTCTCCTGATTATCATCTCTTAATCTGAGAGCAGATCATGAGGGGACCCGCCACCAGAGCCAAGTGCCAACAGTGTCCGTCTGTCTCTATGCAGCTGGGGCGCAGGGCAGGCCACATGGAGGCGGCGCAGGGAAGATCACATAGATGAGCCATGGTTGGGGGGGGCACAGAGAGTGACTACCACCACACTTAGCCTAAGAGAAAAAAGGTGCACAGACTGCACACCACGCCACCACACCCCATGAGGATGCACTGAAATGGCGCCGGAAATTCAGAATTGATGATCATGGATCCCGCCTCCCCCTCACCATAGGACCAATAGGAGCGAGGGGAGCTCAGCTCAGGGCAGGGACAAGCAGCACTGCAGCAGCACGCTCTCAACCTGCAGCCACGGAGCAGCGAAAAACAGCACCCCAACCCGCGGACACAGGCCAAAAAGCACCCAAAAACCTGCAACCCGTGGCTATCATACAAATCCCGCTGGTGGTTATGGGAACGCCCAATTTGGCAACATGGCAACTCTGCACTTCCTTTTTATGACCCTGCAAGATGGTGCTGACTGATGACATCACATCCTGCCTAAGTATTTAGTGCCTTACACTCAACCAGTGCTTCAGCAACAGGATTCCTGGTGTCTTGCAGACTTCAGTGTGTGTTGCCTTGTTCCAGTGTTCTTAGTAGCCTGTTCTTGCGTTGCCCTGCATTCCTTCCTGCCTGTTCCTAGGGTTACATATTTGTCATGACAAAAAAAAAAAAAAGGAGGACACAAAATTCAGCCCTGCCAACGCCATGCCCCCACCATGCCCCTGCGCCACAGTGTCACCTTGACACCCCCCAAGAAAGTCAGATTCTGTAAACAATGAAAATACTGGTAAAGTAACAGAAATGCATTTTCTTCTGTACTGTGCTAAATACAAATTGAAAAGATGTACGTGACATGCACATTAAATGCTTAGATGTATATTTCATGAGCATTCATGTCCCCCTTTTTTCTCCTCCCCATCCATGAGAAGCATATCTCCCTCTATGTATTTCCCCTCCCTCTCAATCTTTTTTCCAGCCTCCCTCCACCCACTTTTTTTTACAGCTCTGTCCTTCCCTCCACTCACCAGCCCACCCAAATTATTCCATTTATACCCCCTCCCCTGCTGTACCTTATCATGCCCTGGTGGTCTAGTGGCCTCTTTTGGGGCAGGAAAGAACCCCATCTTTCCTGCCTGGTGCTGCTGCTGACCGCTCACTGCCGGCACTTTTTCAAAATGGCTGCCGAGACATTAAGCGGTGACCTTGCAAGACTTCTGCGAGGCAGCGCAGATAGAAACATGAGCACAAACGCTGGTCTATATCTCTCTGACCTGGATAGAGAAGGGAGGGGCAGGGCAATTAGAATGGAGCAATACTGAAACATTTTGTTAATTTAAAAAGAATAAAATGAAACCACGTGTGATAATATATCCAACTGTTAAATGTCACTGATACCAGTTTTCAAAGAATGAATCTTAGTGTAACACATAGGTACCACTGTTCCAAGCCAACCGTATTGCCATTTTTCTCTTGACGGCAGTACATATAGAAACCAGTAGCAAACTACACAGTTCAGTCAATAGGTGTCACTATATAGCAACACTGAGAAAATTATACAGTTCAAACATTAGATTTCACAGTAGAATTTACAAGAAAGCAGTTGAAATATTGATCTGAATCACTAAGAGTCAGCCAAGAAGACAGGACAGTTTGAAAGGTGCATTTAGTGTTGTATATGCTACAGCCACTGGAACTGCTTCTATTATAGAAATGCATTAGGCCATTTATTGAGGAATTTTATTTCTCTGGAACCCCTGGTCCAATCCAGTTTATTTTCAAATTTGATTTTATATATATATATATATATATATATATTTTTTTTTTCATTGGTTTTTCCTTCATGCCAAATTTGGTCCGATTCCTTAGGCAGACAGATAGTTATTGATGCCTTATGAATAAATTTCTTTTCAACGTTCCATCAGGTTGGAAAGATAAAGAATAAAAACAGCAAGACTACAAACCTAAGAATGCAGTTAGTAGGGTTCAGGAAGACTAAAATAGGATCAGCTGTGAAAGATGACCCTGTCAGAGGCAGAAGTACCAGCATGTTCAAACTGCCAAAAAAAGCATAAAACCCCACCCACCAACAACACAGTGGCAAAACCTGCTAAAGAAACAGGCACAGTGTTCTCCTTTCACTCTTTCAGTTTCCAAATGTGGAAGGTGATGGATAGTTGTCTACTCTGCTCTCCCTGTCTCCTCACACACCTTTATTGTGTATTTGTGCGAGATGAATACACCTGTAGCAAGCACCTTGGGTCTCACTGACCTGGTAACAGAACTGAAGTTAGTCTCACACAGAGGAGCTATTCTTTCGCTGTGAGAATCACAGATGGGCTTTTGTTCAGTGCCAAGCTTGCGTAGCTGTCTTTCCCACCAGCTCATTCTCCTCAATAATCATGGGTAAAATAATACTTTATGAATGGTAGAGCTGCCTCTTATGCCTCTTGCGTTGTCAGAGGAAGATATAATAGTTATGCTTATACTTTTGTTTTCTTCACCCACTGAAAGAGCTTGGTAAGGGAGGCACAAGGCTTACTCCATTAGAAATCTAACTGTAAACACATTATCAAACCAAAAGTCTTAGGAAAAGGTTCCAATGCGGTGTAATTTGAAATACAACCCCCCCCCCCCCCCCAAAGTTAACTATCTCAGTGCTGTCCTGGGGCACTGACCCCGGTATAGACAACTCCAGCTCGTCTGAGTGACATCATCACCAGGGCCGTGCCTAGGGTCTCTGGCGCCCCCCTGCAGACTATCAGTTGGCGCCCCCCCCCCCCCCCGTGAAAATGATCACGCCCCCCCCTCCCCGGTGAAAATGATCGCTCACCACTTGCCACACTGACAGGAATTGTCAGCAATATTCTTAGAAACAAATTGCTATACATTGCAAAATAAGATAGCAGATGTAAATTCTCAAAGTGGACATATTCCAAATGCTAAAATGAAAATAAAATAATTTTTTTCTACCTTTGTTGTCTGGTGACTTTCTTTTTTCAATCATGCTGGTCCAGTAACTGATTCTGCTGCTATATGTCCTCTTAACTCCATTTCCATGGCTTCCTTTCCATTTATTTCTTTACTTTTCTCCTTTCTTCTTCATTTCTTGCTCTATATCCATTTCCAGCAATTTCTCCTCTCTCCCTGGGTCCTGCCCTCCCATCCATGTCCATTCTTGTCCCTCTCTGCCCTTCCCTCCTCCATCCATAGCCAGCAATCCTCCTCTCTCCCCTCCCCTCCATTTCCAGCAATTTGTCCTCTCCCTGGGCCCCCATGTCCATCCTTGTCCCTCTCTGCCCTTCCCTCCTCCATCCATAGCCAGCAATCCTCCTCTCTCCCCTCCCCTCCATTTCCAGCAAATTGTCCTCTCCCTGGGCCCTCATGTCCATCCTTGTCCCTCTCTGCCCTTCCCTTCTCCATCCATACCCAGCAATCCTCCTCTCTCTCCCCTCCCCTCCACTTCCAGCAAATTGTCCTCTCCCTGGGCCCCCATGTCCATCCTTGTCCCTCTCTGCCCTTCCCTCCTCCATCCATAGCCAGCAATCCTCCTCTCTCCCCTCCCCTCCATTTCCAGCAATTTGTCCTCTCCCTGGGCCCCCATGTCCATCCTTGTCCCTCTCTGCCCTTCCCTCCTCCATCCATAGCCAGCAATCCTCCTCTCTCCCCTCCCCTCCATTTCCAGCAAATTGTCCTCTCCCTGGGCCCCCATGTCCATCCTTTTCCCTCTCTGCCCTTCCCTCCTCCATCCATAGCCAGCAATCCTCCTCTCTCCCCTCCCCTCCATTTCCAGCAATTTGTCCTCTCCCTGGGCCCCCATGTCCATCCTTGTCCCTCTCTGCCCTTCCCTCCTCCATCCATAGCCAGCAATCCTCCTCTCTCCCCTCCCCTCCATTTCCAGCAAATTGTCCTCTCCCTGGGCCCTCATGTCCATCCTTGTCCCTCTCTGCCCTTCCCTTCTCCATCCATACCCAGCAATCCTCCTCTCTCTCCCCTCCCCTCCACTTCCAGCAAATTGTCCTCTCCCTGGGCCCCCATGTCCATCCTTGTCCCTCTCTGCCCTTCCCTCCTCCATCCATAGCCAGCAATCCTCCTCTCTCCCCTCCCCTCCATTTCCAGCAATTTGTCCTCTCCCTGGGCCCCCATGTCCATCCTTGTCCCTCTCTGCCCTTCCCTCCTCCATCCATAGCCAGCAATCCTCCTCTCTCCCCTCCCCTCCATTTCCAGCAAATTGTCCTCTCCCTGGGCCCCCATGTCCATCCTTTTCCCTCTCTGCCCTTCCCTCCTCCATCCATAGCTAGCAATCCTCCTCTCTCCCCTCCCCTTCCAGCAATTTGTCCTCTCCCTGGGCCCTGCTGCTGCCCTCCCATCCATGCCTGTCTCTCTGCCCTCCCATCCATGCCTGCCATAGGCGGTCGGTGGCCCAACTGTTTGGGGAGGCTAAAGGGGGCGGGGTTAGGGGTGGGCCAGGGGCGGAGCTTACCTCCATAAGTGTTTGACAACACACAGAAAAAAAATAAGTAAAAATAAAAGTCACAGTTAATACCTTTTATTAAATTTAGATATTAGATATGTATCATATGTCAAAGAATAAAGTGGTTGCTCAAAGCATATACTAACCACAGTCGCTCAACTACAAAACACTATGCACAACTTTGTGCAAAAACACACTCAGAACCTTACTGTACCATAAATATTACACTGGGCAGACCTAATACACCAATATACCACCCATACGGAACATGCAGACCGTCAACAATATGAAACAAGGGATCATAATATCATGATACGTGTAGAGCCAAAAAACACCCTTTTAGGGTGGCTAGTGTTCACAATGAGCTCCTTTTATTAACGACCATATGTAGATCCTTCAAGAGGTAGTGTGTCATGATTTACGCTGTACACCCTTTCTGGTGTTTTGGTGCCACCTCAGTAAGGCCAACACACAATCTCTCCACTGCAAAACACTATATACAAACTTGTGCAAAACACACTCATAGCCTTACCAAACCATAACAGCACTAATTCCAAGGACAGGACGAGCTACAACCTTTATGTGTGGAAAGGCAGCACTATAATTACACCGGGCTCTAAAACACCAGTACACAACCTAGTGAAACCAAAATAAAACAAAAAGGGCTGCGAATATTTCATGCTAGCAGAATACTGCATCTTGATCACACATGAAAAACACATGGCTTAACAGATATGAAGGCAAAATACAAGAAGTCAGACAGCATGCAGCAATACTAGAAACATTGAAACTTACATGCAAAATATCACAGATGTACATTTCCAAAAGCTGACATATTCCAATTAATAAATTTTGAATAAAAAATGTTTTCTACCTTTGCTGTCAGAGCATTTAGTTTTTCTATTAGCTTTGGTCCCAGTGTCTTCTTTCCATTTGATATTTTTTTCTCTCATCATGTCCACCATCTTTCTGTGTCCTTATGCGTCCTGTCTACCACCCTATCCTTTCTCCAGTTTCAACATCTGCCCTCAAAGTGTTCCAATCCAGCCTTTAAATTCAGCAATTTCCCCTCCATCCATATAAAGCATTTCTCCTCACTCCCCTCCCCTCCATCCATGTGCATCTCCTTCCTGACGTCCCTCCCCTCCATCCATCCATGTCCAACAACTCTCCATTCTCCCCTTCCCTCTCCTCCATCCATCCACCCGTATCCTGCAAATTTCCTCTCTCCCCTGTCCCCATTCATCCATCCATGTCCAGAATTCTCCTCTCTCCCTTGCCCTCCCCTCCATCCATCCATCCATCCATGTCCAGGAACTCTCCGTTCTCCCCTGCCCTCTCCTCCATCTATCTCCAGATAATTTCCTCTCTCCCCTGTCCCCTCGATCTATGCCCAGCAATTCTCCTCTCTTCATTGCCCTCCCCTCCATCCATGTCAGCAATTCTCTCCCCTGCTCTGCCCTCTCCCCTCCTGTCCAGTGATTTCTTCTCTCTCCCTGCCCTGCATCCATACATGGGGTCAACAATTCTCCTCCCCCCTGCCCTCCCCCCTACATGTGGCAGGCTGCAGCGTTTTTGGGAGGCAGCTCTGGCTCTCCCTCCTTCCTTCCTTGGTTCCCGCTCTGGCTCCCCGATCGGCAGCCCCCCCCCCCCGTGTTTTAACCTTTATTCTCCGACGTGGCAGCGATGTCAATCAATGAAGAACGTACAACAGACTCGCTTCCAGCTTCTCTCTTCACACAGTGTCCCGCCCTCGCGGGAACAGGAAGTGCATCATCGCTGACGCTGAAGGCGGGACACTGTGTGGAGAGAGAAGCTGGAAGCGAGTCTGTTGTACATTCTTCATTGATTGACATCGCTGCCACGTCGGAGACTGAAGGTTAAAACACGCGGGGGCGCGGGGGGGCTGCCGGTCGGGGAGCCAGAGCGGGAACCAAGTAAGGAAGGAGGGAGAGCCCGAGCTGCCTCACAAAAGCGCTACGCTTGTGAGGGCAGCAGGGAAGTCCGAAGTCCACGATTGGGCTGGGGCGCCTGGGCGAGGGTAAGCACCGCGGCGGCGCCCTCCAGAGGTGGGCGCCCCCCTGCGGCGCTTACCTCGCTTACCGCATCGGCACGGCCCTGATCATCACTGCCTTGAGTCTTGGGGATGCGGGATTCAAGACATCCATGTCTTATATATTCGGCAACCTTTGCGCTGAAGTCACACTGAGATTATTGTTTAGCGCAAGGAGGTAAAATGGGAAAGAGGATGCATATCCTTGGCGGGTCACAAGCTATGGAACAATCTTCCTTTAGATTTGCCTCTTCAGACAGATGTCTTAAAATTGTAGAAAAATACAAAATCTTGTATTTTAATGCTGCTTTTAAGTGATAACTTAGGGGCCCTTTAACTAAAGTGTGGTAGTTATTGCAGTTACCATATGGGTAATGCAAAAATTAACCTGTGGTAAGTGCAAAGGTTGTGGTCAGTATTTGCCCTGCATTTTCCACAGGGCAGAGAGTCATTGCACAGGCACCACGTCACATGCAGTGCCTGACAGCATGGGAGCACCTTTGCAATCATCAGCTACTCCACATTGCTTAATTGCAATGGGCCTGCACCAAGTTAAGAAAGGAGAACTGGTGTGGCAGTGGTGCACACCTCTCCTCATCCCAATCCTCTCCCCAGCAGCAGAGCCCCTCCCGATCCTCACCCTAACATGTAAAGACCATTCTGATCCCCTCCCTAATATATAATAACCTATGCATGTGGAGCCAGGATGCAATATCCCAGAAACAATCATAAATGGATACATTCTGCAGATTCTCATGGTGTATAAATCATGAGATTATCTGCAGAAAAATTAAACCTTACTTGGGTGCTTGTTGTACCACCTTTCTGTAGTACAACCAAAGCAGTTTTTCATATTTTCTCTCTTATCTGTCCCCTTCTTCTCTACTGCTAATTCCAGACTCCGTTCCTTTTATCTTGCGGCACCTCATGCCTGGAATAGACTTCCCGAGCCTGTACGTCTAGCCCCCTTTTTGGCCGTTTTCAAGTCCAAACTTAAAGCCCACCTCTTTACCACTGCTTTTGACTCCTAACCACTGCTCACTTGCCCTGTCCTTTTATCCTCACCTCTTTATTCCCTTACCCTTAATTGTTCTGTCTGTCTGCCTGTCTTATCTAGATTGTAAGCTCTTTGAGCAGGGACTGTCTTTTTTTGTGTATGGTGTACAGCGCTGCGTATGCCTTGTAGCGCCAGGGCTCGTGGTTGGGAGATGGGGATAATGCTGGGCAGACTTATACGGTCTGTGCCAGAGCCGGTTTTGGGAGGCGGGGATAGTGCTGGGCAGACTTATACGGTCTGTGCCCTGAAGAGGACAGGTACAAATCAAGATAGGGTATACATAAAAAGTAGCACATATGAGTTTATCTTGTTGGGCAGACTGGATGAACCGTGAAGGTCTTTTTCTGCCGTCATCTACTATGTTACTTTGCTACAAAAATGATAAGTAGTTATTATTATACACAGGTGAACAATAAAGCCAGTAAGGCAAACCCCTGTGGGATACCTCTCAATAAGGATGCCATCTAGAGGTATGAGTCCCTTACTTGCACCTGCTGCTGCTTCCACTCTACTAAACAAGTAAAAAAAAAAAAAATAGTGGAAGACCACATCTCCCATGCCAATATACTTCAATCTCTGTAGTATATATATATATATATATATATATATATATATATATATATATATAAATCAGAGTCAAACTCTACATCCAAAAAAAAGGCACTTCCCAGTAAACTTGTTGTGGCTATTTGTCACCTTTTGAATGAGTGCTTCTGGTTTTGTAGATGCCTCATATGGTAAAGAAAAATGTTTTAAAGAGGATCACGCCTTGGGAAAATTGTGGGGGGGGAGGGAGGGTTGTTTCAATGTAGAAAAAAAAAAAACAGGGCCCATTCACAAAAGCTTGCCACTGCCCTACAAGTGGCTTTGCTGCCGAGTGTATCACTGTGGGGGGAAGGGGGAAGAAGCCATAGAACTGCACAGGTTCGATCTTTGCACTCAAGACCACAACTAAGAGAACATGCTGATCCCACCCTCCCAGCCTCTCTTCTCAACTCGGGAAAAATAGTGTTTTTTCTTGCAATGAATATGCCACAAGATTTTTCAGTTCCGACAATAAAAGATAAAACCATGCTTCATAGAAGATTGGAGCAAATAGAAAATTATAATCGTAGACTGAATTTACGACTTCTAAATTTTCCTAAATGTCTGGGATATACTCCTTTTGATATTTTTAAAAACTATTTGGTGGAAATTTTGCATTATTCTTCAGATCATATTCCCCCAATAAATCGGATATATTATATTCCAATGAAAAAGAATCAAGAAGGAGAAATTCCGGAGTCATTACCTATATATACAAAAAGATTTAAAAGAAAATATTCTAAATCTAACGGAGATATTGGAATCTTCAATAACGGAGGATACTGAAAGGCAAACTTTGGTTATTTCGTTTGTTTTTGAACAAGACATGGAAGCAGTGAAAAGTATGTCCTTTAAAAATTCACAATCCCTGTTTTACGGTAAAAAAGTATGGATGTATCCCGACGTCACTAGACAAACACAGGAAAGAAGGAAATCTTTTTTGGCATTAAGAAAAGACACTTTGGATGTAGGCGCTTTCTTTTATTTGAACTATCCATGTAAATGTGTGGTAAAATATCAAGGTCTAAAATATGTCTTTTTTTTCAACCAGAACAATTGAATGCCTTCATAAATCAAAAGAAAATATTAAAGTAATAGTTTACTGACTAATGATAAGAGATTGTATAATATTATGCCAGGCAGTAGTGCTATGCTAAATTGATTAAGTTTAATTTTGTTCTTTTGACATTTAATTTTTTCTCCTGAAATTTATACCCCCCTCCCCCACAAATACTCTATTTGTGGTCTAATGAAGGAAAAAGCTTTACTTAAATCAAACTATATGTTTTATTGTTTCTTACTCCTGTATTGCATTATTCAAGTTGTATACTTGGAAAAAATTTAAACTAATAAATATAATAATAATAATAAAAAAAGATTATATAGCTAATACATTGTATGAGGAAATCTGCAATAAACCTTAAGAGAGATAAGAACACAGTTGTAAGGAAAGAATAGGCAGACTTAATGGGCATGTGGGTGCAAATAGAGATGGTTGGTCACAGATGCTGGCCTAAGTGGTTGAAAATAGCCAGAGTCTATGAAAAGGAAGCATTGTAAATATTACACTTACCTATAGAACATACCTCTTGTTGAGAACAGGCTGGACTGCTACAAATCCCTACATAGAAACATGCTAGTAAAATACCTTCGCTTGGTCAATATGCAAAACGTAAAGCCTCACCCACAAATTAGAAATATGGAAACAGAACGGGAAACCCCAAGAAGTATACAGTGCAATACCAGAGAAACAGAAATGAATTCCTGTGTTGTGCAAAATACCAGAGATGTATTATTTGAAAAAAGGGTTTGACATGTTGTCATTTATAACTGGATTTAATTCCCACTGCAACTCCTTGTGACCCTGGGCAATCACTTTACCATCCATTGCTCCAGGTACAAAACTTAGGGACAGAGAAAGTACCTGTATGTACTATATGTAAACTGCTTTGATTGTGCAAAACAGCAAGACAGAATATCAAGAATGAAATAAACAGATGATACAAAAATACAGTTTCCCAAACTGTGCTGTGTGGAGGGGCGCTCGGTGCACTCTATAATCTGTACAAAAATTTTGGTTTATTGCCTAAATTTAGGTGTACTTTATAGAATATGCCTAGGCATATTTTTTTCGGCATGGATTTTTCAGGCGCCATATATAGAATCTATCCCTAATTCTATAAAGTTGTGTGCCCAACTTTGTGATTAGCATGCAGGCAAGCTATAGAAAAATGTGGTCCATCAGCAATTTCCAGTTCTCTTCACATGCATGAGTAATCTTTGTTCTATTAGATTTTGCACAGAAGACAGAAAAGTGGAATATGACCCGTGCACAAATAAAACTTGCCCAGTTACAAAGAGCTATTGAAGGTTCACTAGAGCCTGGCATAAGCTGATTAGAAGCAGCTACAAATGTCAATAAAAGGATCATGTTTGCAATTTCTCTTTGCATCTCTTGGTACTACACAAATTACTCAGTATATACATGAGGGTAGAGAAGTGAATAGCACAACATGATATAACCAAATCATAGGAAGAATTGTTCAGTAAACCATAGGAAAGATCAGGAGGAATCCAATATAACAAAACTTATCACAATGTCAAAATCTGCATTACAATACAGTATTCTCTTACAAGCACCCTGAAAAGACTTGCTCAAATAACCAAGTCTTCACACCAGTTTTAAATCGAGGTTCAAAGTGCTCAGATCGCAGTTAGTCACTAATGAGTACCACAATATGGAGGTAAGATAACCATTATCAAATTATCACCCTTCTTCCTTTGCACTTCACCGGGTTCGATCTGCCCACCCATTCCTTCCGGCCACTCTATTACACCCTCTTATCCTTGCTCTTCCCACTTTGACTACTGTAACACTCTTTAAATATACTTTTTCCCCCCTAGGCAGCAGGAGCCCACCCAGACCTACCATCAATAAATGTTAATAGTATCCAAGTTAAAATTTTAAAAAGGTTGCATATTTGTCATGGTGCCTTGGTGGGTTTTTAAGTGGGGATGTTCTCTGCAGTGCCTGGGTTAAAATTTAAAAGAAAAAATAGTTTTAAATCTAATGTAGGCAGGTTTCTGGGTGAAGGTGTGCTCTGCAGTGTCCAGGACATTAAAAAAATAAAATAAAATAAAGGCATTATATATAAGACCTTTGTCTTATATATAATGCTAGTGTCCTTCAGGGTGGGGGAAAGTGATGCCAGACCATAGGGGGATGGGTAAGAGGTAGGACAGGGCTGACGCTCGGCTTCAGGGAGGGCTGATGCTTAGCTATCGGATGGATGGTGGGGAAGGGAAGGGATGATCCCAGGCTATGGGGATAGATTGGGGAGGGTTAAAGTAGAGAAGGGAACGGCTAATGCTGGGCTACAGGGATGGATGGGGGTAGGGAAGGGAAGTGCTGATGCTGAGTTACAGGACAATTTCTAAATTTTGGTCCTTTATTTTGTAATTGATGAGGGTTGGTCTGTGTTCTGCATGTGACCGGGTAGGTGAGAAATTCTGCTGGCAAGTGGTTTGTGTGGGGATCTCTGAGTCTGACTTGTCTGGTTTTTCCAATGGAATGCATACTGCTGCCTTTGTAAGGTATTGTTACTGGAATTGGTGTTAAGGTTTGCAACATAGGCTCTAAGAAGGATTTAGTGTTACTTCACAAAGTACCTGGCAGTGACTTGTTTTTGTGGCTATTACTGAGGGTCTACCAGAATTTGAATACATTGTTATATGTCATTGCTGTAATTATAATGCAGGATCCTGTCATGTGCGTTGTTTGCCATTATAGTAGACATGTCTGGTCAGGTTTGATATGGCATAATGTAACTATATTTACAAATATCAATTTTTCCATTAAGTATGTACGTGGTTTATATTGATACAGGGCAGCTGTTGGGCAGACTATGTAGAAATCCATCATCAAGTGCATTCTAAGGCATTATTTTGTAGTATCCCAAGAAACACTACTCATACTTATATACATAGTGCCCACCAAGATTAGCTCTGGGCCCACCCAAAATGTCAGGTCTGGCTACGCCACTGAAATCATCTGGAAAGAAAAATGGGGGAAGTAATTTAGCAACTGTTTTTGTTGCTCAGTGGTGGCAGCAAAGTCAAATTGATCTGACTGAAAAAAAAGTAGGTAACAGTTTCCCTCCCCCCCCCCCATCCTTTCCTATTAAAGATAAAGGTGTTGGATGGCAAGGCTGGAATGTGAGAGTCTGAGAAGATTTGGGGACTGTGAGTTGTTAAGCTTTGTTGGCAGTGTTTAAAGACTGGGAAGATATTAATGACTTCCAGATGGGGGTGTGTGACCCTCAGCAGGGGTTGGGCATGGCTAGTACAATAATACAGCTGGACAAAAGGTGCAACCAAAAATAAAGAATTTATTGTACTAGTTCTTCAGCTTGTTATATCAAAGAAGTGGAATTATAAAGTAAACCAATTTCTCTCTCAGTTGAATTCAGTTGCCTCGGCCTAGCAGGCTAAATCCAAACATCACTTCTTAATTCCCCAGCCTTCCTTGTACCACAGGCTTCTCTTTTCCTCTCTCTTCAAACCTGGAGCCTCTGTTTTGGGGTCTCATATACTATACTTCTTTCTCAATTCTCCAGCACTCTTATACAAGTTAATTCATCAAGCACCATAGCTTTCCTTCCTAGGCTTCTCATTCTCTCTCTGGATTGGGAACCTCTGTGTCGTGGTCTCCTGTACTATACTTTCTTTCTCAACTCTCCAGCAGTCTGGTATAGCTCACTAAGCAGTGTCAGGGTTTGCAATACATGTCAGCATACTTGCATAATATACTTAATTAAACATCATGGCTTACAGCAGTCAGGTCCGCTCATTCCAGTCACACCCTTTAGAGCTCCAGCTCTTCCTCTCTTGAACCTCTGCTTTGGGGCCTTTTCACAATTAATCCAACTCACTTTCACAATAATCCAATCTTAGTCTGGTCACACTCCAGAGCTCTTGCTCTTCCTCTCCTGGACCTCTGTATCAGGGCCTTCTGCTTATTCCTTCTCCCAAGGAACTTCTGTATCGGGCTTTCCCACTCTGCTCTGTCTCAGGGCTTTTAACTTCATGTCTACTGTGAAGCCACTCCTTCCTGCCAGGCAGCCTCACTTTCCCATAAAGCAATAATCCTGCTATAGTAACTGCAGTTCAGCCTCTGACCAGCAGGGTTAACACCACCTGCTGCAAAGGTGGCTGAACTGCAACTCCTCACAGGGAATATCTCTAGGGATGTCCACCCTATGTCCCTCACTGCCTCACAGGGAGTTTATAAATAGAAGAATGTATATTACTAATGCATGTGTGGCACCACTATGCTTAATGGGGGAGTTAAATTGGGGAGGGTTGGCATGGGGTGATCTTCAGTCTTATATTACTGCAGGCTGAAAGAGGGCTAGGGATATTGGCAAATTTGTGAAAGGGTTGATGACTAGGATGACACTGACTAGTCAGTTAGTTATACAGCATTTGACAAGTTTGTTGATGTGATGTTGCACTGGAAATTTAATAAAGCTGCTGCCACTATCTTTTCAAGTTAATTAACATAGGACTGTACATAAATAAATTAGTGAAGCTAATTTATTTATGTAAGGTCCTATGTTAATTAACTTGATATGGGGGATTATTTGGTGTGAATGCCTAAGTTAATAATAATTACAAAAGCGCATCTGATTCTTCTGTCAAGTCAGTACTAGAGATCTTCCACATCACTGCATACAATACCCAGAGTCTATCATTTCTTTGTCACCTGAGAGTTTCCTTCTGCTCCTTTTGAGCTTCAAGACTGGGATCTGTTGCCACAAGTCTTTCCATATGACTACAATAATGTTGCCAACTTTTCCTCATATCAGAACTGGTCACTCCTTGACGGGGATCCTCTCTGAACATGAGGACTTCAGGAGGGGGTTATGTCTGCTATAAAATTTAAGAGGTAAATATTCAGCCATTAACTTGTTCTGCTTATCTTTAACTATCTTCTTATCCTTAACCCACTAATGAATATGATAATTGATGAGGGTAGTTACTAAGGTGCAGCAAAATTTGCTGTGCCAGTCAGTATCATGCAGTACTTCAAAACATTTTGTGTTTGCTGTAGCTAGGTACATCTCATGTTCCTGGCTTGCTATCTTTTAGAAGGGCCAGTGCAGGCTATAAACCCTCCCCCCACCACTCTCCAATCAGATCCCTCAACCATGATCCTCTTCTTCAACCTTTGCCCCCAAAAGACACTTCTTTGATCAAGGGAGCACTCCTTTATTTCGCAATGTGATCCCCAGCGGTAGTACATCTTCCTTACACCAGATCAGATGATACTGAAGAACATATGGGAGACCCTACAAGGCCATTTTGAAATTGAAAAAAGTATGCTGGATTATTAGTTTGACTGGAAGAAGCAGGTTGCAGGAGGAAAGATGGTTGACTTTCTAGCAGCAACAAAACCTTTGGCAGGCCTCTGCAGGTTTGGAGCCACATTAGGCGAAAGACCAGTAGAACAATTGGCTGCAAAAGTAGCCACTGATGAACTGCAAGTGAAGTTTTCCCCCCTGGTATAACATCTCCATGGTGATATGGTCCATTCTTTTATGACAATCCAGGTTGGTGTCTTGTCATATACCCCCACTAAGAAAAGACAGGAAGAGGAGTAGGTAGTTTGTTCCATCAGACACAAATCTGACATGGGCATCCTGTTCCAAGCATGAGAATGGATGTCCCACTTGCCCCTTTGCAACCCTTTTTTCGTAAGTGTTTTGATATGCCCAAGTAAACTTTTAGTCAAATAATTAATTTGATCTTCCACAGGCAATCTGAAATCGATGATTATGCCTAGCACTTTTATCGATTTTTTTCTAAAGTTATCCACCACAAAAGTAAAGTTCTTATCAAATTCAAGGTTATTAACAATCATCAACAATTTTGTCTTCTTATTAAGTTTTAAGCAAGTATTGCTCATTTAATTGCTGATGAAAGACATGCATCAAGCTACTAAAGTAAGTGTATCTTCCAAATCAGAATCAATTGTAAACATAACAGTGATGTCATCCGCATATATGTAGATTTGGTAACCAGCTTTTTCAAGTAGTTTGCCTAAAGAGGATAGTAATACGTTCAACAGAATTGGCAATAGAAGGGTCCCCTGAGGGATCAACAGTCTGAAAACTCCCCCTTCATCTTAACCATATAAGACCTGTGTGAAAGAAAACCCCTAAATCATTTCATCACTGTGCCAGATATTCCAATACTATCCAGTTTCATCAAAAGTATATCATGATGGACTAAATCAAAGGCACTTGAAAGGTCTAGTTGCATTATCAATACTTTATTACCTTTACTCATAATCTGTTTAACTCGAGTAATCAGTGTGTACTATGCAGAGCTCAAAAACCCTACTGAGAAACATGCAAAAGATCAAACTGATCTTGATAGCATTCCAAATATTTAGTAATCAAAGCTCCAGATTGGGTACAAACAATTCCTTTGGATCCTGAAATAGGGATCTAGGTAGAAAGGATCCTGCTTTTGCTCCTCAGCTAAAGGACTAACCTTGTTCCCACTTTCAGCTGTGCAAACAAAATCAGAAAGCATGATTCTTTTGCACAGCTGACAATGAGAAAAGAGCTGGACAGGCCAGCGGAGCTGTGACATAAAAGCAAAAACATCCAAAATCCGAATAGGAAAGGAGGTCATTTTCAAAAAATAAAAATTTCAAATCACAAAATGTTGTTCAGAACAGTATTTTGGAACACGAAAGAGAGACATTTTTATTTTTTGGTCCATTTTCAAAAAAGAAAAACGTCCGATTGCAAAACGCACAAAATCAAGCCATTGGGATGTAGGAGGAGCCAGCATTTTTAGTAGACTGGTCCCCCTGACATCCCAGGACAGCAATAGGGCACCCTAGGGGGCACTGCAGTGGACTTCATAAAATGTTCCCAAGTACACATCTCACCATTGCTCCCTTACCTTGTGTGCTGAGCCCCACCAAAACCCACTACCCCCAACCATACACCACTACCATAGCCCTTACAGGTGAAGGGGGCACCTATCAGGATTATTTTCAAAAGAGAAGGGCGCCCATCTTTCGACACAAATCGGGAGATGGGCATCCTTCTCTCGGGGTCGCCCAAATCAGCATAATCAAAAGCCGATTTTGGGCGTCCCCATCTGCTTCCCATCGCGGGGACAACCAAAGTTCCTGGGGGCATGTCGGAGGCATAGCAAAGGAGGGACTGGGGCGTGCCTAACAGATGGGCGTCCTCAAGCGATAATGGAAAAAAGAAGGGTGTCCCTGATGAACACTTGGCCGACTTTACTTGGTCCAGCATTCGTAGTGCACTGGTCCCCCTCACATTTATTTATTTATTTATTACATTTGTATCCCACCTTATCCCACCTATTTGCAGGCTCAACATGCCAGGACACCAACCGGGCACCCTAGGGGGCACTGCAGTGGACTTCAGAAATTGCTCCCAGGTGTATAGCTCCCTTACCTTCAGTGCTGAGCCCCCCCAAAAAACTCCAATACCCAAAACCCAGAACTGTACACCACTACCATAGCCCTTAGGAATGAAAGGGGCCCCTAGATGTGGGTACAGTGGGTTTCGGGTGGGTTTTGGAGGGCTCACATTTACCACCACAAGTGTAACAGGTGGGGGGGGGGGGATGAGCCTGGGTCCGCCTGCCTGAAGTGCACGGCACCCACTAAAAACTGCTCCAGGGACCTGTAGACTGCTGTGATGAAGCTGGGTATGCCATTTGAGGCTGGCATAGAGGTTGGAAAAAAATGTTTTTAAATGTTATTTTTTGGGGATGGGAGGGGGTTGGTGACCACTGGGGGAGTAAGGGGAGGTCATCCCCAATTCTCTCCGGTGGTCATCTGGTCAGTTTGGGCACCTTTTCGAGGCTTGATTGTGAAAAAAATTGGACGAAGTAAAGTCGGCCAAATGCTCGTCAGGGACACCCTTCTTTTTTCCATTGTTGGCTGAGGACGCCCATCTCTTAAGCACGCCCCCGTCCTGCCTTCGGTACACTGCCGACACGCCCCCGTGAACTTTGGTTATCCCCGCGACGGAAAGCAGTTGAGGACGCCCAAAATCGGCTTTCGATTATGCCGATTTGGGTGACCCTGAGAGAAGGACGCCCATCTCCCGATTTGTGTCGGAAGATGGGCGTCCTTCTCGTTCGATTATGCCCCTGATAGTGCTCACTCCTATACCAAACAGCTAAAAAGAAAAGTTATCTGGGGTCTCTATAGACCAGTAGCATCCATACTTCTTTTTTTGTGAAAATTATGGAAGGTATAGTTTCTAAACAACTTTCAGATTATTTGGATTTACATAATATTTTACATCAATCGCAGTCTGGTCTTAGAAAAGATTTTAGCCCTGAGACAGTGTTGGGAACATTGAGTTCAGAAATTCAATCACCGACAGAATGGGAATGCAGGTGTTATTAGTTCAGTTTGATATGGCATCAATGTTTGATGTTGTGGACCACAAGTTATTATACCAATTGGAAGAAATAGGTATTGCAGGAGTGGTGTTAAATTGGTTTAAAGGTTTTCTAACCTCTAGGTCATGTACAGTGAGAATGATGGGGACCTTCTCTGATTCTTGTAAAATGGTTTGTGGGATTTCAGGGTTTCCTGTTGTCACTGATATTGTTCAATGTTCTACTTTCTTCTTTAGATAGGAAAATGGAGGAACTAGGTTGAAATCTTATATTTATGCTGGGAAGGGAATTTTTCTTGAGGATTCAACAATATCTACTATAATAAAACTCACCCTCAACGTTCTGAGGACACTGACGTCAGTGAAGCCAAGCCCTGACTTCCTTCAAAAAGGTTCGAAGGTTCGTGGTTGTGAAGCCACCAAAATCGCTCCGGGCCCCGCCCTCGAGGGCGGAGCAATAGCAGAACAACGAAGGGGTTGGCAGGGAGGGAGGCAGGGAGGCGGGGGGTGGGGTGGGAAATCGCTCCGGGCCCCGCCCTCGCGTCAAATGTTATGATGTTGGGGGCGGAGCAATGGCAGAACAACGAAGGGGTTTGCAAGGGAGGGAGGGAGGGAGGGGGGTGTTGGCGACGAAAACCTTGCTAGCACCCGTTTCATTTGCTCTGAAACAGGCCTCTTTTACTAGTGTAGAAATAATTAAGAACTGGATTTCATTGCATTGCCAAGGTTGAACGTAGACGAAACAACATTTCAACTAGTTCCTCAACAAGTTGCTGTATATCAAAATTTGAACATAAATGACATACAATTTTCGTTGGCAACTCCCACTGAAACTTCTAGGTGTAGTTCTGTATTGTACTATGTCTTTAGAAAGTCATGTTTCTGTTTTGATTTAAAAAAATGTTTCCTTATCCTAGAGATGCCTTAGATGGGTGAGTGCCTACAGCTTGAACAGTTTAAACTAATTGTACAAGCGTTGTTTCTCAGTTAGATTATTGTGATGTGTTATATGCAGGGTGTTCATATACAATATTGATGAAACTAAATACACTACAGAATATGGCAGTGAGATTGGTATATTCAGCTAGAAATTTGATAGAGTATCAACTCTTATTATTAAGGCCCATTGGTTGCCAATTCAAGTATGTGTGGAGTGGCATTTTTCAGTCTTCTCAGTCTTACATCGATTTTAGGAAAAATATGAAAACTTTGTTTTAGAAATATGTATCCCATCCTAAATGCTGAATCTTTCATTAACTGTTCTTCATTCTAGTTAAATATATATTTTCCCCAATTGAATCGACTCTGGGCAAGTCACTTAACCCTCCATTGCCCCAGGTAAGCCGCATTGAGCCTGCCAAGAGTGGGAAAGCGTGGGGTACAAATGTAAAAAAAAAAAAATCTATCATTAACCGTTCTTCTTCCCAGTTAAATGAAACTGGCCTCTTATAAACTGCTTAGAACTGTGAGGTAATAGCGAGATAGAAATCTGATTTACCATTATCATTACCATGATTTCTAAGTCGGACTTTGGATGTTTTGTGCTAAATGTCCCAAATCCGAATAGGAAATATAGCCATTTTTGAAATAGCAAATTTTCTGTCCTTTTTTTTTTGTTTTCTTTAAATGGCCACACCCATACATCCCAGGAGAGCAGTGGGGCACTCTAGGGGACACTGCTATGAACTACATATAAAAGCTCCCAGGTACATGTCTCACTGTTGCTCCATTATCTTGTCTGTTGAGCCCTCCAAAATCTATCATCCCCAACTGTACACCACTAAAATAGCCCTTATGAATGAAGGGATCACCTTATATGGGTACAGTAGGTTTTAGGTCAGTTTTGGAGGGCTCACACTTTCCACCACAAGTGAGATAGGTAGAGTCAGATATGGGCCTATGTCCCCTTCTCTACAGTGCACTGCACCGACCACTACACTACTGCAGGGACCTGCTTGCTGCTCTAATAGAACTGGCTATGACATCTGAAGCTGTTATAGAGGCTGGTAAGTACTATTTTTCTTTACATCTTTGGGGGGTGGGAGGGGGGATCATCCCTGATTCTATCCAGTGGTCATCTGGTCAGTTAGGGCACTTTCTTGTGCCTTATTAGTTCAGGTCTAGATCAAAATGTTTAAGTTTTTGCCCTAGACATCTTTGTTTTGTTCCATTATGGCTATATCCATGTGTTAGAAATGCCCGAAGCCCACCCTAATCCTACCCCCAAAATGCCCCAACACACCCCCTTGTGATTTGGACACACTGCAGACAAATTATTTATTTATTACATTTATACCCCCCCTTTCCCACTTAAAGCAGGTTCAATGCGGCTTACATAGTAGTAAAGATTACATAGTATCGATAGAGAAAATATACGTTAAGTCTAGCAGAATAATAAGAGAGATAGGTATATAGAAAAGGTAAGAGATAGGTATATAGAAAAGGTAAACTACTGTATGAAAGAAGATCAAGAACTATCTTCAATGCATATAAACCTTGAGATGCAGTTGGCAAGCCCTTCAGGCTTAGCCATGGACACATTAACAGGGCTCTGCCACCAACTCTTCCCCTCTCTCTGCATTGCAGCAGAATGAGCTTGGGCAAGGTGAGACAACTTGACTACCAAATAATGGTCCCTGGGGATCAGTGTTTGTGGGTGTGGATGCTAAAGCCTGTTAGTGAAGCAGGTTTTGGCACCTAGTATTCCTGGTGGGTTGTGGAAAGGAAGATTTTTTATCTTGCATTGGTAGACATTTTGCGGTGTTAGTGTTCAGGTTTGGGAGAGTATGGAGCCAGCTGTTATGTTGATTGGCTGTGAGCTGCTATGGTAAGCAAAGCTTGAGCTCTGGGTGTGTGGCACCAGTGGTGGTGGCAGTCTGGTTGGAGCCATGCCCCCTCTAAGAATAGAATGCAGCTGTCATGATACTGTAATGTTTTTGTATTTCCGAGTCATCCAATTTATATAGATAAATGTCTGCAAAATAGGTTTTGAAAATACCAATTTTGATGTTTTTAGAAGAAATATGTCCAAATGCTGCTTTATGACACTTTTTTTTATGAGCCCCTATATATTTAAGGTCTGTACCCTGGTGTTTAAGATTTTACACGGTCAAGTCCCACAATATATGGTTTTGCTTGTGTCTCTCCCCCTCTTAAGTTTGGATTACGACTAAGGGATCAGATGATCCTACACTTCCTAACAGGAAAATGGTTAAATACAAGAGACTTGTTTGGGCCACTTTTTCTTATCAGTCCAACGAAGATTTGGAATGATCTTCCTTTGAATCTTTGAATGTCCACTGGTTATTTGCTGTTTAGAAAATGTCTAAAACCTGGCTCTATCAAAAATTTGTCTTATAATGATGAAAATAACAATGTTTATGTTTATTGCCTTTTTGTAGCTTCTCTAGGTATGTTTAGGTTTTCTTGAACTGATTGAAGAATACATGGGCTATAAGCACTGTATATAATAAAACTGACAAAATGGAGTCACAAATATAAAATGGACTCCAGAAGTGCAGCTGGAATAGCTGACACTGAAAATCTGACATTATAATAACCTTTATTAAGAATGTACTGAGAGTCCTGAGAAAGAAGGGGGTAGAGGAACAGGATGTCTACAGCATGACCATGAGTTGAAAGTAAGAACAAAGGTTGGCAAGACATGTGAAACCTGTGTCTGATAGTACTGCAGAAGGGAAAAAAAGGGGAGAGAAAGTTAGACGCCAGATGGCTTGAGATAAATTAGTAAAGAGCTAAATAACATGTAAGGGATGTGTGATGATGCCAGAAATATATGTATATAAGAAAGGAGACATTTGTATTAGTAAGCAACTTCATCTCTGTAACTGATGAGATTGTTTCTCCGTACTTGCGTCCTATGTAATATTCTTGCATAGCTCTGTCATGGCATTGGCAGTTGAATAAAAAGAAAAAATTATACAACTTTTCTGCTTTCATTTTTTATTCTTTTTTTGGTGAAAATACTCAATAAACAGTTTAAACGAGGAGGTTTAAACAATTGGCGACCTGCGCGGCAGGCCCGTGCACGCACAGCCATTATTTTTTGGTTCGGTTTTTGCTTTAAGGTGTCCCGATCTTACGATACTGGCCAGCTCGTGAGAGGTCCACTGCAATTTTCCGATACCTACGGATGTTGATTGATCAACGGTGCATCGGTCTTACGATACTGATCAGCTCGTGAGAGGTGCTCTGCAATCTTCTGAAACCAACGGACGGTGAGTATAAAATAGTGACGTCATTTTTAATTCATTTCTTTACGCTTTAACGCTGCTTTCTTTCTTCCCGCTTTTTTGTTTATATTTTCTTTTGTTGTTTATTATTGGATATTATTTATAATATTATTGTATTTGCTGTAAAATGGCTAATATTAACATTGATATAGAGGTGCCTCCACCGGATTCTGAATCCAAATACACCTTATTTGTAGATAGTTCTAGTACTTTTACTCCTTTGCAACATGTTATAGCCGCTTTTCCTTTTGATGAAAAGCGCATTAAAGATTTGCACAAAAAATGGTTAACATATAGCAAGAAAAATCCATTTCTAGGTTGGCCAGAGCATGGCTCCTTTGAAAAACCTATATTATTACAGTTGCTTAATCATATCCGCGATAATAAGACTAAGGATTCCTTAAAAAAGCATTTGCATGTTTGGAATCTATTTACACTAACTGCTGACATGTGGCGCTATGATAAACAGCACTGCCAAGACAAAGCTTTTGTGGCAGAGCGAGAAAGGGAAAGGCAGGGGATCTCCCCCCTCCAATCTGTTACTCCATCCGCACCACCTCCATATGAGGGTGCTGATCATTTGGACACACCAGGTATATATCCAAATTTAAAAGGTTTATCTCAAATACAAGCTGAAGCCACGGTTGCCGACAGGACAGCTGCGGGTTATGAACCTTGGGGGTCTAAACCAAAACCCAAGCCTAAACAACCAAAGCAGATTGTCATAGAAACAGATTGTTCTGATAATGAGACTGATTCAGACCATGACACTGATAGTGAAGATAAAGCCCGAACATCCATTCCCAAGACAAGGAAACAGGATAAGAAAAGTAAAAATAGGAAGAGAGTGGATGTTGAAATGAAGGGCACATTTACAATGAAAGGGAATGCGAAAATATTAGGTGAGGATAGTGACGAAGGAGAAGGAACACAAGATGTTGTTACTAGACCTAAGCCTGGGAAGAAAGATGAGGGAAAAGGAAAGATTCCAGGAGGGAATATAACTGAACGATGGACAGCGGAAAAGGAGTGTTTCTTTAAGGGACTAATATTCCGTGTACCCGTGGAATATAAAACTAGGTTTGGACATACATTTTGGGATAATTTGGTCCAAACCTTTTCAGAACAAAATATACACCTACCCACGAATGTGAAGGGACCAGCTAGTCTGGCTGAAGTGGATAAGTTAATAAATAAAGTCCAGACAAAAGGAACTAATTGGTCAGATTATATAGGAATACTGGAGGGACTTAACCTATGGAGAGGTTTATTGCAAGCAGAAGTAGCAGAGCAGGATAATACTGATACAATTAAAGACCAGTCAACGGCTAAGAGTGCGTATCCCATATTTACACGCACCGATCCGTTAGGACAGAGACTCGAAGTCTATAAGCCATATAACCCAGTTGATATCAGTACCATGATTAATAAATTACCAAATATTCAGAAAGGGGCACGAATTTGGTTAGAACAGATGGATACATTAACAGCGGGGACACAATTAGCAGTTGGTGATTTTAAAGCATTTTGTTCTGCTGCAGGCGTTAGTTTGGCACAACTTGCCGTGCAGGCACAGAACCCTGCAATATTGAACCACACCCAAGATGGTGCAGCCTTAGTAGGAAATGCTAGGCGAGAGTTGACAGCTGCATTACAAATTATGTACCCCAATGAGATAGACTTTTCCACTATTACTACTACCAAATGGAACGGAAAGGAAGATTTTACTACTCACTTGATGAGATGCATGCAGATTTATAAAGCTCAGACCGGAGACGACCCTGACGTTGCTCCTGCCTCCGCTATTTTTTTGCATTTGTTTTTAGTGACATTGCCCACGAATATGAGAAAGAATCTAGATAATGTGGTAGCTTTAGCAACAAAGCCATGGCCTGAAATTCGAGCTACATTGTTACATTTCAGTACCATACATATAAAAATGTTAGAAACACCAGCAAAGGAACAACAAAAATTATCAGATAAGTTGGTGGCTATGCAGATAAAAGAGATAGAGGATAAGAAAACACAACAACCCACTAAGGTGCAGCAACCTATTTACTATATGATACCTCCAGGCCAAAATCAGAGTCAAGCTTATCCTCCGGCACCATACCAACAGGGATATCAACAACCTTATAATCAATTTAATCGGGGTAGAGGTATGGGCAGAGGTCGAGGAGGAAGAGGAAGGGGTTTTAGTCAGCCCTCTCCCAACAGACGAGCAAATGTTCAATGCTGGGTTTGTCAAAATTTGGGACATTATGCGAATGAATGTCCAGCCAGACAACCAGCATTTCCATTAGTGTCCAATTCTAATAGTCAGGTTCAGCAATCACCACAGATGCCCCAGAATTTAGGACAAATGATGGGGTCTAACAATCCATTTGTGCAGACGCAGAGTATGATACCAGAGCCTCAGAATCAGCAAAACATACCACTCCAACAATTCCCTTTGTGGGAACAGGAGAAAAATGAGGAGGATGCCTATTGACTAACCGAAGAGGGGAATAGCGATTTTACCTTTTCTTTAACTAATCAAGAACCTTTTATCACCCTTTTCATAGGTCCTGAGAAAGTGCCTATGTCCTTTTTAATTGATACCGGAGCCACTAGATCAGTACTGAGTACTAGAGTTAGGGGTGTACCCTTAAGCAAAAACATAGATACATTAGTAGGATTTGAAGGAAAAAAGCAGGATAAGCGTGTTACTGTACCCACTGAAGTAACTTTAAAAGCATTTGGGCCTAATAAGGTAGAAATGAGCAGGAGAGGAGTCATTGATTTTGTGATGGCAGAAAATTGTCCCGTAAATTTATGTGGCCGAGATCTGCTCTCACAATTAGGACTCACCCTAAAGTTTCCAAAATGTAAACAGAGTTTGTTGATTTCGGTCTTACAAGACACTTTCTATATTGATGAGGATGATGAGGGTATACAGGTGATGCAAAGATTACCAGCAGATTTATGGAGCACACCTGATGATCCCTATGGATTAGCTAAAATGGAGCCCCATGTGATTCGCCTTAAACATGAGGTTGATGGCCCAGTGTGGCCGCCATACCCTATCAAACCACAATTATTACCTCAGACCTTGTTACATATTGAGAAGTTGTTGAAACATAATATCATAGAACCATCAAATTCACCGTATAATACACCTCTTTTTCCAGTCCCTAAACCAAATGGTGATGTAAGAATTGTTCATGATTTACGAGGTTTAAATGACCTAGTAAAAGCTCAGTTCCCAGTCTGTCCAAATCCATTGACGCTATTACAATCACAGCCTATACATGCATTTAACTCAGTTATAGATTTGTCAAATGCTTTCTTCACTATCCCCCTTGCAGAGGAATCACGAGATTTAACCTCATTTACTTTAGAAAATAAAGCATATCGCTGGACAAGAATGCCACAGGGGTATACTGAAAGTCCGTCAGTTTTCTTTAAGCAAATAATGGAAGACTTGAAATCATTCAAACAGTTATTGCCTGACACTGTGTCTCTCTTTGTATATGTCGATGACATATTATTATCTGCATCCACAAGGGAGGAATGTTTGTCATGGACAGTGGCATTGTTTGAACAGTTGCTTTTAAAGGGATATAAGTGTAATCGAAATAAGTGCTTTGTGTGTAAGAAGGAGGTTACCTTCTTAGGACAAACAGTTTCAAGTGCAGCTAAGGTTATAACACGAGAAGCCTTGAGAGAGATCTTAAAGTCTCCTTTACCAAACACACTTACACAATTAAGAGGATTGTTGGGTTCTCTTAATTACTGTAGGCAATGGATTCCTAATTATTCTCAATTAATTAGCCCATTGTATCGCCATTTGCGTGTACCGGCTGGTACGCCACACAAGACTCACATACAGCTTACTCAGAGTGATATTGTCATTATACAATTGTTGGTGAAGCATCTAGTATCATATAATCCGTTAACCACGGTAGACCCCAAAGAAGAGATACATTTATGGATTAAAGATATGGGCACTACTTGGGCAGCAATGGTAAATCAACAAGACACTTTTGTGTCACCTGTATCATTTTTATCAGGAACCTTTTGTTGGAATGTATTGTATTTAACATGCATTGCCTGTCAGAAATGTTTTTCTCTGTGATTACTCTGTGACCTCTGATGTGAATTACTTAGAGAGGTCACACCCATGCAACTTCCTGTGGGGGTTGGACACAGCACATGGAGCTCATGATCTCTCCTAACCTGAGAGGATCTATGGTGTGAGCATCCATTACCATCTAAGCACATGGAAAGAGCTGATAATCCAAATGTATAGTATTATATATATATAAGCCTGTCTGAATATAATCTAACTGCAAACTGTGAGTAAACAGATGTTTTGTTACTTAAACTTTAAAGTGACTCAGCAGAGGAGATCACGTGGGAGCATGAGCTGAACGGCAGCACGTTGTTGGGGCTCCGAGATCCATGCCTGATAATTGGATAAAACAAGCTTCTTTGGGCAATATTTGACCTAGCGAACGGACCACTATATGGACAGATACTTAAGGAGGGCGGATGGAGTGATGGCGCAACGATCTGCCAAGAAAGAGAAGATAGAAAAAGCAAAGACAACCGGCCCCGGGAAAAACAATATGGCGGAGGGGGAGGTATCACAACCCGGGAACTTCTCCGAAGCGCAACTCGCGCAAATTACTGTAGCCGTGGCGAAAGCCTGGGACCCAAAATGGGCGGAAATGGAGAGGACACTGGAGAGCCTAACCACAAGGTTGGACGGTGTGGGGACACGCGTAGGAGATTTGGAAACGCGTGTGACGACATTAGAGGACGATGGCCGAGGATATGGCCCTGACATCGCGATCCTCACACAGCAATTAAAAGAAAGCCATGAGAAGCTGGAGGAGCTAGAAAATCGCTCACGAAGGAATAATATCCGAATAGTAGGGTTACCAGAGACTGTTCCAGAGCGTAATTTGACATGCTGGCTTGAGAATTGGCTTGCAAAAGAACTCGCGCTCTCAGACGCCATAGGGCCACTCGTGATAGAGCGAGCCCACAGAGTAGGCCGTAAAGCAGAACAGCAGTCAAGGCCAAGAATAGTAATGGCCAGAATTTTCAACTTTCGCCACAAAAATGAAATTTTACAAGGTTTCCGATTGCGGAGAGGATCTTTAACACATGATGGAAACAAAATTCTAATTTTTCAAGACTTCTCAGCAGAGGTGCAGCAGCAAAGACGCAAATTTCACCCGATTTGCTCTGCCTTAGCGCAGAAAAATATAAAGTTTACCTTGAAGTTCCCAGCCACCTTGAGAGTACTGATTAAGGACAAATGGGAAGCATTTTCATCAGTTCCGGCAGCTACAAAAGCAATAAAAGAGGCTGGCTTGATGGAAACTACTTGAAAATGGGCTAATAGTCCAAAGGAGCAGCCGAAAGCACTAATGATGGTAAGCGAAGGGCATGGACTCACGTCCTGGAGTGATCTCCACATCCATCTTTGAGTTAAGAGATGGACACTGGGTGTTTATGGTTAAGGGGAAGGGATGGATGGGGGGGAAGGCTAGGGGGGGATGGGGGGATAAGTTTTAGAAACTGTACAGCTTGGCATCAGAGATTCAGAAGAAAGAGGGGGAAAGACACCACGTGTGGGATGCAGACTACTGTGGACGTTAGATATGATGGTTAGAATTGTGACATGGAACATAGGGGGAGTAAACTCTCCAATTAAGAGGGCGAAAATCCTAACAGCCTTACGAAGACACAGGGCAGACATTGCCTGCATGCAGGAAACGCACCTAAACGATCTGGAGCACAGTAAGCTGCGGAGGATGTGGGTGGGAGAGGTGTTCTCAGTGCCCGCACAGGGGAAGAAAGGAGGAGTGGCCATACTATTCCGAAAGGGGCTGGTATACAAAGCGGTACAGGCAGCGGTTGGTAAAGATGGGCGATATATTATCATTAAGATATGGATGCCGGGGCAAGAGATAAGATTAGTGGTTCTGTATGGACCAAATAACTATGACCCAGCCTTCCTCCGGAATCTAAGAGGGAAATGTGTCACTAAAGGAAGAGAGAAATTGGTAGTAGTGGGAGATTTCAATTTAGTGGCCGACCCCCAATTAGATTGCTCGAGCAACACCTCAGCTCACTACCTTGGGCAAAGAGCAAAAGCGATGACCTCCTTTATGAGGGATCTTGAGTTAATAGATACTTGGAGAGCCGTACACCCCACAGAGCGAGAATACACGCATCGGTCCAGGGCGCATGGCACTCAATCCAGATTAGATTACATATTAGTGGAGCAGACACTGTTCACGCATGTGGTGGCAGCAGACATAGGCCCGGAGGAAATCTCGGACCATGCCTTTGTGTGGGTGGACATGGAGCTCCAAATAAATAAAGAAGGATATAGGGGCTGGAGGTTTCCAGCCTATTTGTATTCAGACCCTAAATTTGCAAAATATATAGCGGCTAAGTGGGAGGACTATGCGAGGAACAATGAGCAACATGTACATACCCAGCCTGCCCTGTTCTGGGCAGCTTCTAAAACGGTTCTGAGGGGAGACATAATCGCTTACTGTAGTAAACAAAATAAAAAGAGAGCTGTAGGCATCTTGTTACTAGAAAAAAGACTTAAAAGAGCCCAGAGAATACACGCCCAACGGCCGACAGTAGACACGTTAGATGCCCTAAAAGCCATCCAGGCCACTCTAAATTCCCTGCTACATGAGAAGGAAAGTAGATCCACCTTGCATTATAAATATAGATTGCACAAGTTTGGGAATAAAGCGGGCAGGTTGCTAGCCAGAGTAATTCGGGCGCAGGGAGGTTCCAGGGTGGTGACCGCATTACGAGACGCAGCAGGGAATTTGACGTGCGATCATGGGGAAATTGGCAAAATATTCACAGAGTATTACTCTACACTATACAGGGAACAAGCGGCACCCCAAAAGGCAGAAATGACGAAGTACATAGAGGAAGCTCAACTTCCAAGACTAACAGCCCAACAAATGGAACTGCTAAATGCCCCACTGACCATAAAGGAACTGCAGCAGGCGGTGAAAGCACTGAAATTTAGATCAGCCCCAGGCCCAGACGGACTATCTGGCGAATATTACAAATTGCTCCCCCCCAAAGCACTACTTCACTTGTTAAGTTACTATGAAGAAGTGCTTGAAGATGGTTGTTTTCCACCTTACGCTAATACAGCTTTGGTGACGCTAATTCCCAAAGCGGGGAAACCGATAGAACAGCCGGGGTCATACAGGCCGATATCTCTGCTAAATGTAGAAGTAAAGCTCTTAGCAAAAATTTTAGCAGAGCGCCTCGCGGGGTGTTTACCTAGCATCATTGGACCTGAACAGGTGGGCTTTATAAGAAAACGAAGAGCAGTCCATAACGTACGGAAATTACTCCTGGCGATGGCACTATGTAAAGAAAAAGAGAGGCCGGCGTGGGTGATTAGCCTGGACGCAGAGAAGGCTTTTGATCAGGTGAATTGGGAGTTTTTGTTTCAGGTGCTGACACACATAGGGGTGGGGGGCTGGTTTGCGGGGGCGGTCCAGGTCCTGTATACAGAACCCAAGGCTAGTGTGATGGTCAATGGCAGGAAGGAGAGAGAGTTTCCCATCAATAGAGGTACTAGGCAGGGCTGCCCACTTTCGCCATTGCTCTTCATTTTGACATTAGAACCATTACTAAAACATTTACTAGGGAATGAAGCCATAGGAGGGGTGGAGATGCAGGGCAGACCATTGAAAGTACTCGCATATGCGGATGATCTGTTATTGACATTGACAGACCCCAGTACCTCCTTGGAAATGTCACTGAGAGAGATGGAAGAATATGGCAAACATTCTGGGTTCAGATTAAACTATAACAAATCATTTATACTCCCATTGAAAGAGGGGGAGGGGGACAGGTGGAGAGGCCCCGCACCCTTGCAATGGACCCAAAATCCAATCACATATCTTGGTATACAGTTGCCTGCAAATTTAGACACTCTATATAAAGAGAATGTCAGGAGGTTACTGGCAGAGACGGAGGAAAAGTTGAGTATGTGGAGATCACTGCCCATTACGCTTATGGGAAGAATTGCCCTTTACAATATGTGCATAATTCCTAAGTGGCTGTATGTGTTCCAGACCATACCAATATACTTGAAAAAGGCAGATGAGAGGAAATTAACTAACAGTACGCAAAGATTTCTCTGGCAGGGGAGGAGAGCGCGCCTTCCTTTGTCCACATTGACGATCCCAGTGGAGTATGGAGGACTTGGACTGCTAAGTGTGAGACAACTGACAGTAGCATGTGGAATGCGGCATATAACTGACTGGTACCGAGGGACAGAGGAATTTTCAAATACCGAATTGGAGACACAATTGGTACCCCAAATGCATTTCTCTAACTATCTGCACGTGGGAGGAGGACCCATACCAGAGGTACTAAGGTATTCAGGGATAATGACATCAGCGAAGGCGACGTGGGCCTGGATATGCCGACTACATAAATTCTCTGCAAGAGTGACTCCGTTCCGGTCCATCTGTGGCAACAGAGACTTTGCTCCTGGAAATTTGTATGCGGTATTCCACAGATGGAGGCAAAAGGGAGTGAAATACCTGCTACAAGCGGTCACCTTGGAGGGAACGATAAAACCGTTTACAGAGCTGCAGAGGGAATATGGTCTGGAAGAAAGAGACAGATTTCATTACTTGCAACTCAAACATTATATTGGAACTCTGCCATGGGAATGGCTAGCAGAAGATGTAAAAGAGGAGTTGAGGACGGCGTTTTCGCTAGGGGCACAGCAGGAGGTGCCCTTAACTTATCACCATAGGCATATCAGAGATACTGTGGCAGAGGTGGATTACTTGCGGCTGGCAGTAAAGTGGAAAGAGGACTTATTGAGTGACATCACGGAGACGCAGGTAAAAGCACATATTTTATCCATCAGACGTTTGACCAAGGCTGTGAGTCAATGGGAAATACAATACAAATTTGTGATGAGATTGTATGTTGCCCCCCGCAGAGCCTTTCATCTGGGAGTGTCTCCGTGGGGCTCGTGCCCCAAATGCGGCGGGGAAGGGGCATCATTAGGACACATGTTCTGGAGATGCAAGACAGTGGAGAAATTTTGGAGAGATTTGCTAACCTATGTCTCCAGGATATGGGGCTCACAGTGGTCACATGACGCCGCCCTGCTGTTCGGGCACCCGAGGCTAAGAGCGCCTACTCCCAAAGGACTTACGACATTTGTGTCGAAGGCCACCATTGTTGCTAAGCAAGTGATTTTGGCGGAGTGGATCACAAAGAATCCACCCACCCGGCAAGCATGGAGAGTCAGGATGTTGTACCTAATGCGCCTGGAACGCCAAGAACATTACAATCTGGAATCGGCAGCGGGGCAGAAATTCCAACAGTGCTGGGCGCCCCTGTGGCAGACCCTCACGCCGGCGGCCCGGAGTCACCTATTGAACCTCTAGAGAAGTATGGACAATAGTACAATGAGAATCTGATGCTTGGTTGTAGTTGGAAAAGGGGGGGGGGGAAAAGGGGGGGTGGAGCTAGGGGGGAGGGGGGGAGGGGGGGAAAGGGGGGAGGGCGGGGGGAAGGGCATGAGTAAAGATAATGTACTGGAGACATGATAATTCAGTTGAATGTAATTCACGGTTGGCAAGCTGTACAGAGTTGATATGGCTGGTTGGACTTTGAGTGTTTTATTGTTGGGTTGGTTATAAAATTGAAATATAAGCTATTAAAGAATTCCAACCTGATATGAGAGGGTGGGAAGGGGATAAAATGTTAAAAAGTTTGATGGCAGACAGTAACAATTGGACTTTACGAACTCTGTTAAATTTTGGACAATTGTATCTCAACATGGTGAATATGTTGGTGTTTCCGTTTTTCATGTCATCAATAAAAATGTTGAATCATAAAGTGACTCAGCAGTGAATTATTCTGGGGTGTATGAGAGAGATGAAGAAAGAAATTAACATTTCTAAAGCTGAAGCTGTGTGTATAAAATCTGCTAATTATTTACTACAAATAATCCAACAAAAGGGTTATGGGCCCAGGGCCAGGAATTGAAAAAGAAGAGAAATATTACCAGGCAGTAAAAAAAAAAAAAGCCACATTTTTCTCTTAAGTTTTAAAAGAAAGATTCAGTCTGTCTCTCTCTCCCCCCACACACCAAACAGCAGGCAAGGCTAAGAAAATGGCTGAGGGAGGAAATTCACCATTTTTCTATTCTCTCAAGGTGCCTAAATTAACTGAATTTAATTATCAGCAGTGGGAACTAAGATTCATATGTCTCCTTCAAGCAAAGAAACTAAATATATGCTTAGACCAAAACAGAACAGCTGAAAATATGGCTGAATGGGACAATGCAAACTATTATGTGAAGTGCATGTTTTTGGAAGCTCTCTCAGAGAAACAAGCCATATTAGTGGAGGGAAAAGATACACCAAAGGACATTTTATATAAACTGAGAACTATGTATGCAACTACATATGCAAAACAGCAACCAATTTGGTTAGCAGAGTTGAATGAAACCAAATTAAGGGATAAAAGTAAATGTAATGATCACATTATGCATCTTATGTCTTCATTTCAAAAGTTAGAACTTTCTGGAATTCCCATGTGTGATGCATTGAAAAGAGCATTTCTTTTTACCTCACTATCAAAGAAGTTTGATGTTTTTAGGTCTGTAAATGAAGCCATTGAAGGGCAATCTTTTGAACAGGCAGCATCAAAACTAAGGCAGGAATGCATAATAAATGATTCTGAGGAGATGTGTTCTCAAAGCAAGTCAAAGAGAAATGAAACAAATTTCTTGGCAAAGAACAGAGGAAGGCGGAGCTATGGGAAAACTCCACCCAAGGGCAAGCTGATTTGCTACTCATGTGGAAAGGAGGGACATGTATCTAAATGGTGTAAGGAAACACAAAACACTCCCTCTAGCTCACCTAAGCCAATGGAACTAAAGAATTTTCAAACCAGGAAATGTATGAAGGACAATAATAAACATAAGGGCTTTCTAATGGCAGAAAAATCTTTGACTATGGTAAATAATAATTCAAATGAAAGTACTTGGATTTTGGATTCGGGGAGCACATGCCATTTAACCAATTCTAAGGATTTCTTTCAGGAAATGTGTCCAGAAGAAGGTATTCTTAAAACTGCAAACGCAGGGACTACTCAGATCCAAGCAAAAGGCATTGGATTCTTAAAATGCAAAGTGTCTAATGAAGTTAAAGAAATTCCTGTAAGTGATGTCTTGTATATTCCCCAAGCAGTTTGCAATATGCTTAGTGTATCTACATTAGATAAGAAGGGATTTGTGATTCATTTTGAAAACAGTAAGTGCACAATCTCTAAAAATGATGAAGTGTATGCTGAAGCTTTTATGCATAATGATGTTTATAAACTGAGCATTTCAGGTGAAGCCTCACATATGGCGCAAGTAAGGAAGAATGATGGTAAATGTAGTCTGGAAATCTGGCATCGCCGCCTGGGACATCGTGATTTTAAGGTGATCCAGGATCTTTACAGTAAGCAACTTGCCACTGGCATTCAGATAAGTGCAGATGCTGGTAAAATGGAGAAATGCATAGACTGGGTTACTCAAAAAGGTGTGAGACCCTCATTTCCTGCATACACAGGAAATAGGAGTAATAAAGTACTGGACTTAATACACAGTGACTTATGTGGACCGTTTAATATCCCATCATTGGGAAATAACAGATTTGTGCTAATATTCTTGGATGATTTCTCTAGATACTGTGTGGCCTATTTGCTGAAAGAAAAAAGTCAAGTCACAGACATGCTGAAGAAATACGTAGCCATGGTGAGCAATAAATTTGAAAGAAAACCAAAGGTTCTTCAGACCGACAATGGTGGTGAGTTCACTTCACAAAGCATGCGCACATTTCTAGAACAAGAAGGCATTCAGCATATCACAACAGTAGCTTATACACCAGAGCAAAATTCTGTTGCAGAGAGAAAATTTAGGTCACTTGTGGAAATGACCAGATGTATGCTGTCAGATAGCAATCTCCCTAAAAGACTATGGGGGGAAGCCATTCTCACAGCAGTGTACCTACAAAACAGAATGCCAACTAAAGGCGCTGAGCGCACACCACATGAGACATGGCATGGTAGGAAGCCAAACCTGTCACACATAAGAACATTTGGAAGTACAGCATATGCTCATATACCAAAGCAAAGAAGGCATAAGCTGGATTCCACAACAGAAAGGGGCATTTTAGTTGGCTATGCTCCAGGACACAAAGGATATAGAATTTTGAATCTGAAAACTGGCATTGTTGGCATAAGACATGTTACATATTTTGATGAAAACAAAAGGGTTGATAAAGGCTGGATTATCCCAGATGAGCCTTATCATCCAGAATATGAAACTAGAACCATAATAGACATGCCAGTGTATATAAATGCCATACCAAGGCAGATGTCTGAAAGCAACTCATCTGTATCTAACGAGGAACAGGCAGAGGAAGCAGACACAGAAAGGATCATTGCAGAAGACAGTACAGTTGGAGAAGGGGAATCAATTGGAGAAGAACTCTCAGATTTAGAGGATGCGGAAAGGTCAGACCAACCTGTTGTCAGACGCTCATCCAGGGAAAACAAAGGTGTTCCACCCCCAAGACTGTCTTACCTAACAAAGTCAGCAGAAGCTCAAGAGCCCTTAACATGGGATGAGATTGAGAAAATGCCAGCAGAAGAAGCTGCTGAATGGCGTAAAGCTGCACAAGAAGAAATTGATGCATTGGATAAAAATAATACTTGGATTCTTACAAAATTACCTCCTGGCAAGAAAGCTATAGGATGCAAATGGGTATTCAAGTTAAAAAGGAATGCACAAGGAAAAGTGGAAAGGTATAAAGCCAGATTAGTCGCAAAGGGATATCTTCAAAAATATGGAGAAGATTTTGATGAAGTGTTTGCACCTGTAGTGAAACACACGACAATTAGAACACTTCTGAGCATTGCAGTCTCAAAAGGCATGCAAGTCAACCACATTGATGTGAAAACAGCATTTCTTCATGGAGATATAACTGAAGACTTGTACATGGAACAGCCAACAGGTTTCATAAATACAAAACAAAGACAGCTAGTGTGTAAATTAAACAAAGGTCTTTATGGATTAAAGCAAAGTGCAAAATGTTGGAATGACAAATTGCATGAAATATTGACAAATTTAGGATTTAAGCAAGGTGAAGCAGATAAATGCTTGTACACTAGGTGCAGAAATGGACAATATGCATACATTTTAGCTTTTGTTGATGATCTGCTCATTGCAAGCGAAAGTGAGCAAGAGTACAAGGACATTGTAAAATATTTAAACCTGAATGTTGAGATAAAAGAACTTGGTAATGTGTCATACTATCTTGGTATAGAAATTGAGAAACAAAATGATGGTTCTTATCTTCTAAGCCAGAAGCAGAAAATAAATGAGCTTATTGAAAGTTTAGGTATGCAAGATGCCCAAGTTGTAAGCACTCCCATGATCACTGATTTTCTGAAGGATGAAACAGTAAGAGAACCTTTACCAGATAACATCCAATATAGATCAGCCATAGGTAAGCTTTTATATCTGACTACCACATACAGGGCTGATATAGCAAATGCAGTAGGAATTTTGAGCAGAAGGGTCAGCTCACCTACCAAATCAGATTGGACTGCAGTTAAAAGGATGGTAAGGTATTTAAAGGGTACCATTGATTGTAAATTAAAGATTTCAGCCAATAGTAATCCAAAACTAATATGTTACTGTGATTCAGATTGGGCAGGGGATCATTCTGATTATAAATCCACAAGTGGATATGTGTTTATGTATGGAAATGTACAAATTTCATGGGCCAGTCATAAACAAAGTATTGTGAGTCTGTCTTCTACAGAAGCTGAATATGTGGCCGTATCAGAAGCATGCAGAGAACTGATGTGGATTGAAAAACTTTTGCTGGATTTTGGAATAGATGAAAAGAGACCAATCCAGATAATGGAAGATAATCAGAGCTGCATCCGACTGTCACAGAATGACAAGGTTCAGTCACGCACCAAGCACATCGCAACGAAATACCACAACGTGCGAGAGTTGGCAAAAGAAGGGGTCATCAGTCTAGACTATTGTCACACCAGTGAGATGACAGCTGACATCATGACCAAACCGTTACCCAGAGAACATTTTGAGAATCTGCGTATAAAGCTTGGACTTTGTGTGAATTAATAATTGCATGACAGTTATGCATGAGAAGGGGTTTGTTGGAATGTATTGTATTTAACATGCATTGCCTGTCAGAAATGTTTTTCTCTGTGATTACTCTGTGACCTCTGATGTGAATTACTTAGAGAGGTCACACCCATGCAACTTCCTGTGGGGGTTGGACACAGCACATGGAGCTCATGATCTCTCCTAACCTGAGAGGATCTATGGTGTGAGCATCCATTACCATCTAAGCACATGGAAAGAGCTGATAATCCAAATGTATAGTATTATATATATATAAGCCTGTCTGAATATAATCTAACTGCAAACTGTGAGTAAACAGATGTTTTGTTACTTAAACTTTAAAGTGACTCAGCAGTGAATTATTCTGGGGTGTATGAGAGAGATGAAGAAAGAAATTAACATTTCTAAAGCTGAAGCTGTGTGTATAAAATCTGCTAATTATTTACTACAAATAATCCAACACCTTTAGTCCAGTAGAAAGAGGGATGGAGACCATTCCCCGTTTCCTGGTAGCTGCAGTTGCGGCTGTTGAGAAATGGAGAGCGGTTATGCCTTTTGGCCCTATTATTATTCATTCTGACCATACCATCCACAACTTGCTGTCTACTAGCCAAGTGGCATTAACTAGTACAAGATTCGGTAAGTATCAGGCTATATTAATAGGACAAGATGTTCGTACTCAGCCATTGAATAAGGAAAATATCAAACGAATGGATGCATTGTTCCAATTAGAACAAGAGACTCAGGAACACCTAGATGGGTTAAAAGACATCCCAGTCTTTCGATTACTCATCTTTGAACCTCTTAGTGGAAAGGGAGACATTTGGTTTACTGATGGAGCACAAACAGGCGAGCATGCTTCATTTTCAGCACTTAAGGTTCAGTTAAATCAAGGAAACACTGAAATCTGTAAAAAGATTCAAAAACGATTGCCAGCAGGCACAACAGCTCAAGAAGCAGAACTAACAGCAGTATTAGAAGCTGTGAGACAATTAGGGACAGAAAAGAAAGGGACTATATATACTGATAGTTCATATGTAGTTAGTTCATTGCAATATCATTTGTTAAAATGGAAAAGAAGGGGATTTTTGACAGCAGATGGAAAGCCCCTGAAACATGAAAGTTTGTGGGAACAATTGTTAAATTGTTTGAGTGATAGAGAAGGAAAGGGACTACATACTGCCATTGTTTGGGTACCAGCTCATACAGGAGAACAGACATTTGAAGCAAAAGGGAATGATCTAGCTGATAAGGCAGCTAAAGAGGTACTTTCTACCATGATAGTTACCCGTGCTCATATACAGTGCACTGATACACCATATCCACCAGATGTCTCACAACCCCGAGAAAAACCAACCGAGACTGAAAAATTGAAATGGCAAAATTTAGATTGTAAAATGAACCTTGATAGAAGTAAGTGGATACATCCTAGTGGGAAAATATGTATGTCTACTTCAGAATTAATTAATAACTTCTATAATTGGCATGTTACATTACATTTACCAGCTTCTGACATGAGTAAAGCAATGGAAGTCTCATTTTGGCATCCTAATATGCTTTCTTATGCCACAAGAGTTGTACTAAATTGTTTAGTTTGTTCCAAAAATATAGTGCACAGGGGACCAGTTATTTCTCCTGGATCAATCCCAATACCGACGGGACCTGGAGTAGAATGGCATGTGGATTTCACAGATATGGTAATACCGGTAAAAGGTAAAAGGTATCTCTTGGTCTGGGTGGACGCTTTTACAAAATGGGTAGAAGCATTCCCTTGTAAAAAGGAAAATGCACAAGTAGTAATTGAAACTTTTTTGCAGAGAATATTGCCAGCACATGGCTGTCCTCAGAAACTTGTTACAGATAATGGTAGTCATTTTGTCAACGCTTTGGTCAAAGATATGACTGAATTGTGTGGGATACTGCACCAAAGGGTGGCAGTATATAGACCTACTTCTAATGGCCTTGTGGAACAATACAATGGTCTTTTAAAAACCAGACTTAGAGTGCTATTACAAGCATTAAGTAATAAAGAGAAAAGATATACTTGGATGGATGTGTTACCATTGGCAATATTTCAATTGAGATCCCATCCCAGTACGAAATTACAGATTTCACCTTTTCAATTGCATACAGGAAGAGATCCAAGAGGGATCCCTGTGAATCCAATAGAAACAACTAATGAAGGAGTGACAGCTTATTGGAAACAAGTTAATCCAATAATTAATTTGACAAGAGATATGGCAATAGCCAAATCAAAAGAAGTGCCTAATATGACTTTTTGTTCTCATTTTGAAATAGGTCAGAAAGTACTTCGGAAGAATTTCACACACAAAACTTGGAAAGATCCTATCTACGTAGGACCATTTGAGATCAAGGAATTAACTCATACATCAGCAAGATTATCAGACCATACTACTTGGGTACATTTATCTGATATACGTAAGGCTCATGATCTAGGACTACCTGAGGAAATAGAAACCACCATTGTACCTCCAAAGGGCACTGATTAACAACATTATCAGTGTAAAAGGATTATGAAGGCTTTTGTAATCTGTTTGTTGGTAGGACTTACTTATGGACTCAATACATATGTTGAAAGAATTCAACATGCCTCAAAGACTCTTAATCTGACTAACTGTATTGTTTGCACTCCACTTGTCACTTCCGTACTTACCATTCCTGCACACATTCACCCTTACTCTATGATTAAGTTGCAAGGTATTCATAACTGTTTCAGTAATGGTACCTGCTATTTGGGTCGGAATCATGAGCACAGGCAATATTGGACCAATGTTACTGCTCAACGCCTGCCTTCCTTATTTGCTCATACTATTCCTGCACTAAACTATTGGTGTCTGATAAATTCTAGTTTACTTCAGGGTAAGATGCCTAATGTTTTATGTAATTATACTTATGACATACAGTCCCGAAATTGGACTGTGTTACAAGGATCCTATGTCATAAATCAGACTGCAACATCTATAGCTTGTGCTAACAAAATGTTCTGTAACCGGACGCTGACAACCTCTTATGTGACCTCTACTAACCTTACTCTTACAAATTTGACTTTCTTCTTTTCATTATGTCAATTTAATGCCTCTTCTATACAAGCCATTACTGCTATGCCTACTGCGTGTTCTTCACTTAAGGCACTAAATAATCCTATTTTTCCTTTTTCTCAAACTTATGCTTTATATCATAACCTAACTTCTCTACAGTCTTTACGGTTGGGAGATTATCTGTTATGTGATAATATCCTGTACACTTATCTTCCATCATGTTATAAGTTCTGCACTCTTGTTCAACTAAATTTATTTGATTTGATCATTCCATTAAATGACACATCACATAGTTCTAATAGTCAGAGACGACGTAAAAGAGATGTTTCCAGTACCTCCTTTAGTGCTTTAACAGGAGATGATCAAGCTTTACAATTAGCATTAGATTATATTAATAGTACCTATCCAATGACCAAGACACGTTTAGATGCCTTGTCAGCCACTGGATGGCTTCCATTTGCAGGATCTGCCATTGCAGCTGAAATGGGTATGTCAATCAGACGTTTACAATCACTATTACATGTTGTAACACATGAATTAGACATAGCTATAACAGCACTTCAAGAGGAAATTGATGATACAGCAAGATATGCAATGCACACACGCATGGCGGTTGATTTTATGTTAGCCCAATCCGGAGGAGTATGCGGCATAGTGAATGATACATCATGTTGTTCAGTTATTAGAAATCAATCAATAATTGTGAAAAATGCAATGCAGCGCATCCTTTCACTGGCAAGAATTGAAGTGAGTGATTATAAGGGAAATTTAGACACATCTTGGTGGGATTCAATAACTGGATGGTTTGGATCCTTGAGCCCCTGGTTGAAGGGTCATTTGTCACAGTCTTCATAATTGTAATATTGTTGTTACTTTGCCTTATCCCATGCTGTATGAAATTATGTGGGAAAATGATGACAAGGATAACAACTACCACTATGATAACACAGGGGGAACATATTAACATATATCCAGTACATGGACAAACAAAGGAAAGAATGGCATGTAATAAAATCTATTCAAAGATTAACAGTGACTAACACTTGACAGAAACTGTATGCTAGCTATGACGGCCTCTAGAAAGGGAGTAATGAGAAATACTACATCCCTATAGAGCTCAAACATGCTAGACATACTACAGTGTTTGCCTAAATATGTGAACACTGTACACAGTGTTCAAGGGAGGATTGTATATAATAAAACTGACAAAATGGAGTCACAAATATAAAATGGACTCCAGAAGTGCAGCTGGAATAGCTGACACTGAAAATCTGACATTATAATAACCTTTATTAAGAATGTACTGAGAGTCCTGAGAAAGAAGGGGGTAGAGGAACAGAATGTCTACAGCATGACCATGAGTTGAAAGTAAGAACAAAGGTTGGCAAGACATGTAAAACCTGTGTCTGATAGTACTGCAGAAGGGAAAAAAAGGGGAGAGAAAGTTAGACGCCAGATGGCTTGAGATAAATTAGTAAAGAACTAAATAACATGTAAGGGATGTGTGATGATGCCAGAAATATATGTATATAAGAAAGGAGACATTTGTATTAGTAAGCAACTTCATCTCTGTAACTGATGAGATTGTTTCTCCGTACTTGCTTCCTATGTAATATTCTTGCATAGCTCTGTCATGGCATTGGCAGTTGAATAAAAAGAAAAAATTATACAACTTTTCTGCTTTCATTTTTTATTCTTTTTTTGGTGAAAATACTCAGTAAACAGTTTAAACGAGGAGGTTTAAACAGCACTATATTAGTATTGGTGTTAAAGATTGATCAATAAAAAGTATCATCTTATTTTACATATTTTGGGTTATTTGTATTAACCTATGTGCATCTTTAGTCAGTGCTTTTCAGCTCTCTCCTGGAGGCACATCTAGCCCAACCTGTTTTTCAAGATTACCACAATGTGCATCGGATAAATTTGCACATGCTATAGATCTATTGTACGCAAATTGCTCTCATATGTATTCTTTATAGCGGGGTGTGAGGTAGTCTATAGGATACTGCCATGCCTGTAGTGGAAGTGAATTTTAAAGATTGTTTTTCAACTCTGCCTTGACCAACAAGTGCACTCGAGGTCTGTATTTTTGATTAGAAGTAATTCTGTTTAAAAAAATGATTGTTTAACTTTGTGTGAAAATAAGTTGGAATGTAGAAGAGAAGACACAGTTCTAATTAATTTGGTATGTGAAGGGAGAGGTGGAGCCTGTTTCGAGTTCAGACTGGTCACCTGGACTGAGAAACATGTGGCCACATTCCCACAGTATGGCTTGTTTACCTAATCAGAGAAATTCTTAAGCATTCCGTAATTTTCCTTAGCTCTGAAAATAAGTTCTAAGCCTAATAAAAAAGGGGGGCCTTTTACAGTGAACATGGAAGCTCATCTATGGGTGGACGCATTGCATAGAACCAGACTCCTGGTCAAATCCAGCTTCGACTCCTGGTCAAACTCCAGCTTCGTTGAAAAAAGGGCTTCTCTCAGCTGATGTAAAAAGCCTGGAAGATGTAAGGACCAATGATGGACATATGTATATTACAGTGTATTATTGCTTCTTTTCCTGGTCTAGAAACTCCTAGCATTGCTTGGATGTAGGGACCAGTGATGTAATGATTGTTTATAGATATTGTTTATTTTCAGTTATAATCATTGTATATAGCTTAATCATTGCTTACATATAAATCATTGTGTATCTTAGATTTTAGAACCTCTAATAAAAGTCTCATTTACCTAATACGAATCCTAAAGAATCCACAGTAATTACTGAGTAGTCTGTCAGTGAAGCAGGCTGTAAAACCAGGGCAGAACACACGTCCCTTTAAGGATACTCACTCACAGTGTCAGAACCACCTTAATATCCATAGTCCTGCCCAAGGGGGACATGACACAGGAGGGGTAGAACCAGGAGAGCAAAAATTAAGAAGTATAAAAGCTCAGGTCACAGCTAGGTTAAGGAAGCCCAGAGGGAAGCAGCGGTGCTGTTGCATATACCTGCACCAACTATGTATGAACTGCAACCGCTACAGTCACATAGGCAGACTTGGAACTTTGTACTTTAATATCATTGACCTAGCTGGTCACAGGCTGGCCTCAGTGAACTGCTAATGATTGTGCTGGTAACTCTGGGGAGCCAGACCAGAGCCTAGCCACATATGTTGCATGCTGTGGCCCTGCAGGGGCAGGCCACAGGGGGACCTCTTGTACAGAAGGACTTGTTTTGTGTTCACTTTTCTTCCCCACCTGTGAGTTGAATAGGACCCTTACCCGACACCTTCAATAAAACTGTATTTTGTTCACCTTAACCTGTTGTGTGGCTGTAATTTATCCTGGCTCCAGGACCCGCCTTCGTTCATGTTACCACACAGGGACATAGCCAGGGGTAGGCCTGTCTGGGCCTGGACCCATCCACTTTTGGCTCAGGCTCATCAAGCAGCAGCACACCATTGGTTTCGCTAGTGGGAATCCCCAAGGCCCACCAGTTAAAGACATCTGCAGCCCACCATAATCCCCATCAGAAAGCTACAACAGTCAGCAGCAGTAGTTCTCCAAATGATTGCTGCCGGCATTCTGTGCATGCTCACTTAGAGCTAGATTCTATATATGGCACCAGGGCCGGTCTTAGCAATTGTGGGGCCCTGTGCAGACCAGTTTAGTGGGGCCCCCTGCCCATCCCTCTGTGCCCCCCCCCCAGACCATGCCCACCACCATAAGCCATAATTTATCAGAGTTTAAAAGGAAGTTTAGAGCTCTTCGAACCCCACCTCACTCCATACCTTGATGTGCATCCACCACATTTCAGTAGATAGCGGCAGACAGTGGCAGCAATTTTCATATCCTGTCAGCTGCCAAGCCCAGAGCCTCTTCACTGCTGCATCCCGCTCTTGTGGAAGCAGGAAGTGACATCAAAAGAGGGAGGGACGCAACAGCGAGGAAGCTCTGGGCTCGGCAGTTGACAGCAGTGGTGTAGCCAGACAGCCAATTTTGGATGGGCCTGAGCCCAAAGTGGGTGGGCACAATATTTTCTCTGCCCTGCCCTACCGCAAAATATAAATACATTAGCTAATAAGGATCCTCAAGCTCTATCAGCTGAAGACTTTCTGTCAAGGTGGCCAGGACTCCCTTTTACCAAACTTGGCAGGCAGCAGCAACATCAGTAAGCCACTGATGCCAGCACCCTATGCGTGCATAGCTGTCGGTGACTCAAGCATGCTGTCACCGACTGCAGAGCTTGGTAGAAGGAGGTTCTGGCCGTCTTTGGAGGAAGTCCTCAGCTGGGGAGGCTTGGGATCCCTACCAGCTATACAGCAAGGGTCAGAACTGGTGTTAGACATGCTAGGGCCCCCTCTCTGATCCCCTCTCCTCCCTGCCTGCCCTCCGATTTCCCAACCTGCCATTACTGTCACACCAACAGACCCTCACCAAATACAGAACAAGGGATCATGTATCAGAAATAAAAATATTTAGACAAAAATTGAACTCGGAACCCCAAAAAGTTAAACTTAGCATGTACTTCAACACTGGAGAAATAAAAACAGAAATGCATTTCCTTTCTCCTGAACATGATACAAACACATTTGCTATGTAGATTTCCCAAAGCCAACATATTCCATTTAAAACATTCAAAATACATTGCTTTTTTCTACCTTTGTGGTCTGGACATTGTATTTTTCCATCATGTTGGTTGCAGTTTCTTTTCTGCTTTCCTGTCTGTCGTCTTCTAATTCTCTTTCGAGCGGCTGCTGTCCATTTGTCTTCTTTTACCTTCACTACACCTGCTTCTGACATATTGACTTCTTATTTTTTAGCTGTTTCCTCTCTTTTTTCTTTTTTCTGCCTTGCTGTCAACTCAAATTTCACCCTCTCACTGTTCTCCTCCTTTTTATTTTACAGCTACCTATCAGATTTTAATCTTTTTCTCTCACCCACTAGCTTTTCCATTTCCCCATCTCACTCCTTCCTCAGCCCTCCATTCCCTTTCATTACCATATTTCTATCCTCTGTAATCACTATCTTTTTATTTATTTCCTTGCCACCCTCTTCCTCTCCCTCCTGCCCTCTCCCTCATGTTCCAACATTTCTCCCTCTATCTCCCCTCACTCCCACTGTCCGGCACCTCTCTATCACCCTTCTGCTCCTGAATCCAACATCTCCTCCTTTCTCCCCTCTCCAGCTCCTGTGTTTCTCTCTCCCTCTCATTCACCGCCAGGGCCAATATCTCTCCCTCTCTCCCACTTTCTACCATTTCTCCCTCTCTTGTGCCATGGGTCCAACACTTCTCTTCCCCCTCCCCCCATGCAACATTTTCTCTCTTCCTCCCTTCCACTGCCATGCCCAACATTTCTGCCTCTCCCCCTCCCTTGTGCCCCATCCAACATCTCTCGCTTCCCCCTACAACATCTCTTCCTGCCCTCCACCATCATGTCCAATTTTTCACCATCTATCTTCTCTTCCTCACCACCCCCTGTCCAAGTCCAACATTTACCATTTCTCCTTCCCCACTACCCCCCCTATGTCCCACAATTCTCTCTCTCTCTCTTGCCCCTCTCCACCTCATGCCCCCCCCATGCAGCATCTATCTTAAGGAGACCTCCCCCCAACTCTCCATCTCTTCAATGGGGCACAGCACCACCCTTAGCAGGCTGAGGTCCGATCTTGCTTCTGCCTCCCTCTCTCCCACAGCGCTTCTCAGATGCTGCCTACCTACCGCCGCCACGATCTAGCATCTTCCTCCCGTCTCAGCACTGCAGCAGTGGAGCAGCGGTAGCGATTCATGCTGCCTCCTGCTTCGTTCTAACCCGGAAGTGTCTCCTCTGCCACGTCCTGCCCCAGCAGAAACAGGAAGTTGTAATAATGGGGGCGGGACGCGGCAGAGGAGACGCTTCCGGGTTAGAACGAAGCAGGAGGCAGCATGAATTGCTACCGCTGCTCCGCTACTGCAGTGCTGAGGTGGGAGGAAGATGCTAGATCGTGGCGGCAGTAGGTAGGCAGTGTCTGAGAAGCGCTGTGGGAGAGAGGGAGGCAGAAGCAGGATCGGACCTCAGCCTGCTCCCTCCACTGCTGTTGAAATTAAAGTTCTCCACTGCTGGGTGGGCCTGAACCCAAACTGGGTGGGCCTAGGCCCACCCAGGCCCACCCGTGGCTACGCCCCTGGTTGACAGGATATGAAAATCGCTGCCACTGCCTGATGCTCTCTAATGAAATGTAGATGCACATTAAGATACAGAGCAGGCAGGTGTTCCCAGAGAGGAGGGCAGATGTGCTAGAGATGCAGGCTCCCTAGGAGCGCAGGGCCCTTTGCGACTGCCCCTGTCACCCCTGCCTAAGGCCGGCCCTGTATGGCGCCTAAAAAAAATTGGTGCCGAAACATACCTGTGTAAATGATATTCTATAAACTGCATCTAAAATTCAGCACAATTTATAGACTACACTCTTAAGCAAAGAGTCGCACATAAATTTAGGTGCAGCCATTTGCAACAATGAAAAATAAATTTACGTGCGGAGTACCATTATTCTGTAATTACATATGTGAATTGAAGATACATCCCTATATCACCCCAAAACTCCCAACCTTCCCATTTCCACACCCCCTTTTTTGGACCATGCGTAAATTCTAGACGCGGATCCCACACCTAACTTTACGTGTATTAGTCCCAATTAAATCTAATTGGTGCCAAGAATTGCTTGTTGAAAAGCCAATTATTTGCACTAAGTGGCTTGTTATTCAATTCAATTGTGCACACAAATTGGGAACACATCTAAATTTGTGCACATAATTTTTGGCAACCTTTATAGGATCAGGGGATTAATGTGTGAGAACTGAGCGTGTGCAGAGTGCTGGTTTTGGTGACTCAGAGCGATGCCGCTGACTGCCATGATTTTCTTATGGGGGTGTGAGGAAGTGCCTAGGCAAACCCTATTTTCCCTTAAGAGCACTCCCTCACCAGGCCACATTAAGAATAGGTACCTTAGCCTGCCTTGCTAGGAGGGTGGAGCTCAGGCAGAGAGCAGGAAGTTAAGGCCCAAGAGTGGGAATAGAACGTGGAGGTCCAGAACCAAAGGATTGGGTGTTCCAAGAGAGTCCTAGCCTGACTACAGTGTTTGAAGATGGGTCAAAGTGGGAGGAATATAGATTACAAAGGGAGCTTGCTAAGAGCCATCACTGTGAGTATTAACAAGTGTGAGTTAATGTAGCTGGGCTTCAGGGATCCTGAGAGAGAGTAAAAGATAATTTTTGTATGAAATGAAGTTCCATTTGAATCCTGCCTAAGTTTGCACACCAGATCTGTGACAATAACAGATGTTTGATAGCTTTTGGTTCATGATAAAGGCTTTTCTTTTCGTTTACACTATCTCCTGCCTGTATCTGTTCTGTTGAGGCCTCATGCTACCACAGGCGTTTATGGTGGGCTGCTGATTTCTCCTGTTGGCAGGGCTTGTGGATCCCTACTAGCTAAGGTATTTACTTTTAACTTGAGCAGGGGGCTGGCCCACCTAAAATTTGTCTATGCTGCTGCTTTTTGGTAATTTAATTTGAAAACCTGACTGTCTAGGTGCACTTCTAGGGGAGAGGGTTAAGAACCACTGTTCTATGTTGCTTCTGAGCTGGTCAACTGTATAGAACAGAGATTGTCAACCCAGTCCTTGGAGCACACCAAGCAGTGTTGCCAGGTGGAAAATTTTTTTCCCACCCAATCCAACGCAAAAACAGCCCAAAACCTGCCCAAACTCAAACCCTGCCCCTGACACCCCCCACCCCCGGGTTATCACCCCCGCCCCCGCCGTCATCAACCCCGCCCCCGCCGTCACCGGCCCCGCCTCCCCCGTCATCGGCCCCGCCCAAAACGTCACTAACCCCGCCCAAAACGTCACTAACCCCGCCCCCCACGGCTGAAAAAACCGCCCGAAAAACCGCGGAAAAGAAAAAAAAGAAGCCCAAAAAACCGCGACCCGCCGCGGGCAAAAATTTCCCGCGGCGGGTCGCGGAAAACCGCCCAATTGGGTGGTAAAACCGCCCACCTGGCAACCTTGACACCAAGCCAGTCTGGTTTTCAAGATTTCTGGATAAATGTACATGTACTGCCTCCACTGCAGTGCTTCTCCACTCAGGGCACACCCAGCCAGTCAGGTTTTCAGGATAGCCTCAACCACTATGCATGAATTTGCATGCACTTCTTCCATTGTGTGCAGATCTCTTTCATGCATATTCATTGTAGATATTCTGAAAACCCTACTGGCTGGGTGTGTCTTACACTCTTGACAAGATGTGCTCAGCATATGAAGAGATGCTTAAAAATCATCTTCATTTACAGCAAAGTTTCTCAAACTGTAGGTTCGGAGCCCAAAAGGGGTCACAAAACCAGCCTTTGGGGTCACACCCTGAATGGGCTCTCCATAAGCATAGGGGCCGACTCTGTGGGTGCTTGAGCACCCCTAATATTGAGAAAATTCATTGTGTGTGTCCGAGGAAGGGTTATTTCCACTGGGCTTAGCACCCCCAATAATTTTGAAAAGTTGGCTCCTATGTCCATAAGTGCATAATTATTCTGCACCTTCAAGGGGGAGGGGAGACACAATTTTATTTTGCCTTACAGTGAAGAAGGAAAATTACTTCTTATATAACTCATGGCTTTTCTAGCAACTACAGCTGCCAGGTAGTTCCAGATCTGGCCAATCCTGGCCTGAATTGATCACGTTGTGTATGCAGGGATTTGTCCTCTTGCTTTTTCCTAGGGAGGACGATTAAACAGCACTACAGGTCTGCGCATGCAGAGTAAGGTAACCCCAGGACGGAATCAACCCTATTGGGCAAATCTAATGCCAGTTGGTAACCCTGGCAGCTGCAGGATGGTCCCTATGTATCAAATGCTCTCTGCCATTGTGGGCTGCGAGGTGGCAGCAGGCAGAGAGCATCGCAAGAGAGGAGGAGTCTGGCTAGGGACTCGGGGAGGAGGGACCCTTTGATAAGCTGAAGGCGTCTCTTTCTTTCATCAGGCACAATGATGACGTGCAGTATACGTCTGGGCTGAGGCAGAGATCTTTTGTGGTGGACAGTCCTGGCTTTCAGCCTTTCACAAAGGAACTCGATTCCAGTAGCAACAGCAGCAATCGAGTAAGTGTGGGTGATGTGGGGACTGGGAGCTCTTGATTTGCATAGGAAGAAAAATGCTCTGCAGGATCCTGCTCGGTGATAGGCTGCTAGATTTTGTTTTCAGTATTTGTAACGGCGGGGCTCAGCTGAGGAATTTGATCTTTCAGCCCTGCTGCTGGGGAGGGAGGTGGAGTGTTTGAATATGCTGTAGCCTTTGGCAGAGGAATGGTAGCTATCAGCCCTGTGTGCAGTGCAGAGCCCAGGTCAACTTGTCAGGAGGCAGGAGAAGGGGCGAAGGCGTTACAAAAACAGGGCACTTGCCCTGGGTCTCCATGGCATCGCTGACTTCCTGTGCCAAGGGTGAACTATGCCAAGTAGTGAGATTGAAGGCCAAAGAATGAGTTTTTCAGATGTAAATCCAGGGTATAAATCTAGAATGATTTTAGTACAGTACTGTATTGCTTTGCAAATGAATCAAGGCTGCATTCTATGATACTGTTTTTGCTTTGGAGCCTCTGAAAGAATACAGACAAAATGGGGAGCAGTTTGGTTAAATTTTTTTGAGCTAAAAATTGTCTACTACCCAGTAGATAAAAGTATGTACACTGATTTCAGACCACATGTACTTGCAGTAAAGGGAAAAGAGACAGGTGAGCAGGGGGAAGCAGTAGGCAGGTAGATGTGCTCAGATTTCTTACAATTGAACCACCTGGTTTACTTTTCTTAAGTCTTTCCTCTCATGAAAGCAGTGATCAAGATCAGTGCACTGGTACTGAAGCTCTGATGAGTGAGAAATAAGTCTCAAAAAGCGTGAGAGTGAGAGAGCTTTCAAATGAGTGTGACTCACTGCCTAATGAGTGAGACTTTTCATCTCATACCCACCACAAGCCCTGGCAAGGGGAGGAGTGGAGGTGTTAGGGGGAGGGGGCTGGGCCTACTTGCTACAGGGGCCCCAAGCCTGCTTGAAGTTGAAGGAAATATAGCCTGCTGGTGGGCTTTGGGCTCTTTGTCCAAAAATGTGCCCTGGGCCCCAGTACATTTAACAAGAGCGCTGAGTGAATCTGGGGGTCTGTATTCTCTGAGAGTTAAATGTTTCTGATGTATTCATCACCAAGGTTGCCAGGTGGAAAATTTTTTTCCCACCCAAACCAGCCTAAATCCAGCCCCAAACCTGCCCAAACTCAAACCCCGCCCCTGACACCCCCGCCGTCATCGGCCCCGCCCAGAACGTCACTAACCCCGCCCCCGCGGCCGAAAAACCGCCCAAAACACAAAAAAGAAGCCCAAAAAACTGCAACCCGCCGCGGGCAAAAATTTCCTGCGGCGGGTCGCGGAAAACCGCCCAATTGGGCTGTAAAACCGCCCACCTGGCAACACTGTTCATCACTTTGTGTCAATATTGGATGTACAGGGTGTCATTTTCCTTACAGTCAAAGCTTACACAAGGAAATCTGGTTTAATCCTACTGCATCTGCTTGTGATGTTGAGCAAGAGATTTTTAACCCTTCATTGCCTTGGGTATGAACTTATTGTAAGCCCTTGAGGGACAGAAAAATAACCTACTGTCTGTACCTGAATGTAAATTCACCTTGAACTACTACTGAAAAAATGTGTGATCTAAATCCAAAATCACTTCCTGTCTGCCTTCAGTTGTAAATGTACAGAACTCAACCTCGGGATAAAAAATTACTGATGATGATTGGAACTAGCTGGGCTCCAAAAACTAGTGAGTGTTAGACATTATGCCAGATAATTTATAAAGTAATTAACAGTGTAGCCACAAAGCAGACAGGTGATTATGGATTAGGTCTGTACCGAATAGTTGATTCGTTTCAGCCCCCAATAGTGCTCCAAATACACTATTCATATTCGTCCGAATAGCAATTTGAATTTGAATACGAGTAATCCGGTACACTACTGTGCTAAATCCTACTGAAATAAACATTTGATCTTTGATTTCACTTTGCTTCTTTTATTATTTGCTATGTTAAAGCTCACCCATTATTCGTATTCGGCCAAATATTAAAATATGCCATTCGGTACAGCTCTAGTTTGGATTGGAGTTTTCAATACTTCAGGTGTTTGCTGTTTTCAAAAACATAAGAAGATGGCCCAAGATCCCCTTTAGCTCAGTTGCAATATCTGCTGTCAGGTTTTTTCTTTCCATGTTTCAGTTGTGATATCACACAGAATAACCTTGGACAGAACTATAACAGGAAAAGCTCAGAACAGTGTCTGTGGTCTTCATTGTTCTGGCGGAATAGGGGGTAACTAGGAGCATGATCACTTTTACCTATGGAAAAAGGGGGCAGCTACTCTGAGTCCATCTTAACAGGGACTCATAAGTAAAAGTGTCCCTGACTACAGCATTGTCCTTCTCTCCCCCTCCGGGCAGCGGCTTTGGCTGGTAAGAAGGTAAAAAGATGTGCTAATGCACAGGGAAGGGGGGAGGGCCATGCTTCAGCAGTGCATGGGGGACCCAGTTACAGCTGCTCCCAGATCATCTGAGGTGGACTCTAGGTATCTTTTCCAACATGTGATTCAACTTGCTCTGAAATTCAGTGATTTTCATTGGTCCTACACTTTATTTTAGGTGTTTTCTCATGTTAATGGATTTATCAGATCTGTGGACTAGGCACTGGATGAATTCAACACGTGGGAGAAGGCACTGAGCCACTACCATCTTCCAGGGATGTTTTCACCTCTGGAGTTTGGAGGTAGACTTAACAGCAAGTGACCAAAGACAAGGTTGTGGTTAAGGATCCGTTGAGAGAAAGCCATGGGCGTGAACTCTTCTACCTCTCACTTCTTCAAGTTCAAGCTTTGTCTCCTCTTTGCTTTGTGTGTGGTGATGGTGATCTGGACCTCGTTTTCCTACATGGAAGATGCCATATGGGTCTCCCAGAAAACAAAGACCTTTGTGGAGCACTTTAGAAAGATGATGATTGAGAAGGACCCGGAGAAAGAGACTTCTGCTGCCATTGAAATACCTGCAGAAAAGTCTGATCTGAGGCTGTGCCCGGCCCTGTCTCCATACCTGCGTAAGTAAGCAGTTTTACTGTGTCGTGCTCTGTAATGTCAGTTTCTGCTCACCATTTTAGTCTCTCCTCTTGCAGGTAACTTCTTCCTACTTAGGTCAACAGGAAGGCCCACACTTTCTCAAACAGACAAAATTTAATAACAAAGGGGCCAATGTATAACCCAAGAAAATATTTGTTGGTCAGTACCAGTTTTATACAAAATTTAACTAAGATGAGCTCTAATTTAAATCCTTAGCTAAATTTCACATGATTTTCTTATGTGTTTCCACAGCCAAGAACTTAATGCATTCTGGGCTATGACATCAACATGTGAGAAATGCAAAACTGCCCTTTGGGGGTGGCATGATTAAAAATTTAAGGGCCCGAACTGGGGGGGGGAGTTGAAATATTTGTTGGCCCAATAGACCTGAAGCTTCCCCCACCCTGACACACAGCTAAAAGTTGAGAAACAACTCCCTCCCTGAACCTCAGCCCTGTCCCTTCCATAAGGTCAGACTGGTCTGTCCCCTCCTCCTTTCCTTTCCTGGTGCTTCTCCCACCTTTTGTGGGTGCATGTTGAAAGACTTTTTTTCTAATGAACTCTGGCAGAGAACAAGCAGAGTAAAAAACCCCTTTTTTTTCAGAAGGCTTTAAGGGCCCTGTTTACTAAGCCACGGTATAGGCGCATTAACTGTGTAGGCACCTACAATATCCCTATAGGCGCCTACATGTTTAACACGTACACTAATTGTAGGCATGTTAAAAATGCTAACGTGCCTTAGTAAACAGGGCCCTAAATCTGGAAAGCTTCTCCAATGTATTTCTCTTGCTTTCAGAAAAAGATGGCAAAATACATGATGACATTTTTTTGTTCAGTTGTAATGCTTCTTTTGAAATTTATCACACATCTCAAAATTATTCTTCTTTGAAATGGGCTGAACTTGCTACTGTTTTATTTGGGCTTAAATGGTTTTTTTTTGTTTTTTTACTTTACTGCTTGAAATTTTCTTGGATTGGAATATTTTCTTTATCTTATTTAGAAATTTATTTTCAAAACCTTGGGGTTATATTTCACATATTGCCAATACGGCCTAATGTGGATCACAAATGATTCAGCTTTCATACCTCTGTATACTTCACTTGATTGAAGACCACTTGGATACCAAGGACAAGATTAAGAACTGACTATTAAATCTAAATAAGCAACTTAAAAAATTGTTGACTCTCTGAGTAAGACCAATATAACACTTTTAATTATATGTATTCATATAGAGGGGCATTTTCAATATGCAGTCTAAGTCCAACTTTGGACGTTTTGCTACAAATGTCCAAAATTCAAGTGGGGAATATAGCCATTTTCAAAACAGAAAAAAAAGGTCTTATTGTTTTTTTTTTTTTTAATGGCTGTTTGCTAGATGTTTTTAATGCTGTGCGCGTTTATCTTTTTGGTCCAAAATATCCATGTGAAAAATGCTCAAAATCAAGCCATTGGGATGTAGGAGGAGCCAGCATTCTTAGTAGACTGGCCACACAGACATCCCATGAGAGTAATGGGGCACCCTAGGGGGCACTGCAGTGGACTTCAAATAAATGGTCCCAGGTACACATCTCATCGTTGCTCCCTTATCTTGTCTGCTGAGCCCCTCAAAACCCCCAACCCCCAACCGTACACCACTACAGTAGCCCTTATGGGTGAAGGGGGCACCTATATATAGGCACAGTGGGTTTGTGGTGAGTTTTGGAGGTCTCACAGTTTCCACCACAAGTGTAACGGGTAGGGAGAGGTATGGACCTGGGTCCACCTGTCTGCAGTGCACTGCACCCACCACTAAATTACTCCAGGGACATGAATGTTGCTCTAATTACCTGAGTATAACATCTGAGGCTGGTAAGTAATGTTTTTAATCACATTTTTGGGGTGTAGGAGGGGGTTAGTGATCCCTGGGGGAGTAAGGGGAGGTAATCCCTGATTCTCTCCAGTGGTCATCTGGTCATTTAGGGTATTTTTTGTGGCTTATTTAATAAAACAGGTCTAGATCAAAATGTCCAACTTAGCCCTGGATGTTTTGTTTTTGCTTTGTTCCATTATGGCAGAAAAACATCCAACTGTTAGGAACGCCCAGATCAGGGCCTGCCCAACCCGGTAAGCGGGGTAAGCACCGCAGGGGGGCGCCTGCCTGCATCATGCAATTTTCCCTGCCCGACCTCTTCTCCCATCTCCCTCAACACAGTCCACCTGCCCCTCACCTTCCTGCATGCCGCCCAGAATTTAAAAGTCATCTTACCGGGGTCCCGGCGGCAGCAGTGAAAGGCGAGCAGGCTCGGCGAGTCGGCGCTTTTCCCTTCTCTTCGCTCTCAGCTCTGCCTCTGGTCCCGCCCTCATTTCTTGTTTCCGCAAGGGCGGAAACTCAGAGGAGAGGGAGAGGGGCCTGGAACTCAGAGGAGACGGAGGGAGAAGAGAGAAAGAAGATGCTAGACGGGGGGGGGGGGGGGGGGGGCAAGCTAACTGATAGTCTGCAGGGGGGCACCAGAGACCCTAGGACCGGCCCTGGCCCAGATCCCGCCCTGAACATGCCCACCTGTGATTTGAACACACTTCTGACGGATGGTTTTGTGAGAAAAAGATCCAAATGCAGATTTGTGCCACTTTTTGAATGTTTTTCTCTTTGAAAATAAGCCCCATAGTAATGTCGAGATGATAGTGTATATAGGGATCCTTTTTACTAAGCTGCATTAGGTGCTATTGCAGCTTAAAATAGTGTACTGCAGGGTGTACTGCAAGTCATGCTCATGCAGGGCTGCCGAGGGGGGGGGGGGGGGAGAGAAAAATTCCCCTGGGCCTGGCCTCCAAGTGGGCCCAGCGCAAGATTCTCTCTCTCTCTCTCTCTCCCTCTCTGTCCTGACGGGCCCCGAGTGATTGGGTCCCGACAGGAGCAGCAGAGAAAAAAACTCGGGTGTCGGGCTCCCCTCCAGCGCTGCTCTTTGCTCGCTTCTACTATTGTGTCCAGTGACTGCTTTTCCCCCTCAGGCACATGCTTGGTTTTGAAACAGACCTTTTGCGATGAGAGAACAAAAGCAGCCGCAGGGGCAGGGCAGGCATGGAGTGAAGAGCAAAGCTGGATTCTTCCACTGACGGGGTCTCGGGATCCCCGCAAGCCCCAAGGCACCTCAGTTGCGGCAGCGGCCCTGCCCCGGGCCCAGCTCAGTCTCTCGGCAGCCCTGTGTTCATGCATCCTTCGGTAACTGACGAATTAGTTTGCACTAATCCAGGTGTTTGTTTATTTATTTTTGTGGAGTGGGCATTCCTGCACTAATTAGTTAGTGCATCCACATTACCGCTCACTAACTGGTTAGCGCAGGATTACTACATGAGCCTTTACCGCCTGCACAATACGTGTTGGTAAATGCTTATGTGGTCATTTTTTATTTTATTGTTTTAATGGCTGCGCAGTAATGGTTCTGGAACTATTATTGCCTTGGAGTTTGTTTTTAAAATATTATTGCATGGCCATTAATAGAAAAAAAATAGAAAATTTGGCTGGTTTTACTGCTGTGGTAAAAATGACCTTACCATGCGGGAATAGTGAAGACTTGACAATCAGTGTTTAAGCATGGGTGACTGGTGCTCACACAGAGTGGCGAGCATGGCTCTGGCCACCTTGTTGGGCAGACTGGATGGACCGTGGGGATCTTTATCTGCCATCATTTGCTGTGTAAAGGTGCGACAAAGCCAGTTTTTGCCGTGGCATAGTAAAAGGACCTCATAGTTATTAAGCCTTATCTCATGGTGTTTTTAGTCTTCCAGCTACACAGTTAACCTTGTTTACTGTTTAGTTGGTTTACATCTTCAGTTGTAGAAATAAAGGTCAGCAAATAGGTTTAAGGTGAGTTAGTCCATTAACAAGATCTCAATACATCTGTGACTAGCATTGGAGAAATATACTCCCTTCAAGTCTGCTTGATTAAACCATGGTCTCAAAAGCTAAACGTAATCACATGCAACTTATTGACAGTTATTACATATTGAAGTAGACTAACTGATGCTTGAGGGTCTGAGTCTGACAATGATAATCCTTGGACTCAATCCCTGGAATTGCATTTGAATATAAGGCTACAACTCTAGAAATTTTAAATATTTCGCTGATGTAAAGGATCATGGATTTGGTTGTATGGTTCACATTTTTATTATATGCAGGTATTTTCTCTGTCCCTAGTGGGCTAACAATCTAAGGGGGCCCTTTTTACAAAGCTGTGATAAGCACTAACACAGGAATGCCAAAGGCAAAAATGGCGCACAGCAGGGCGTGTCATGGTAATTTTTGCCACGTGCATGTGCTATGCATGCACTAAACATTTTTTGTGCAGGGGGTGTGTTTGGGGTTGCGGAGAGTGGGCGTTCTCTGTGCTATCTGTTAGTGCAGCTAAATTGCCATGCGCTAACCGATTAGCGCATTCTTAGTGCATGAGTCTTTTCCACCTACAAAACGGGTGGCGCTAATCTGTTCTAATGGCCAAGTGCTAATGACAAAATTTGCATGTTCCCATTAATACAAAAAATAGGAAATTCAGCCATTTTACACCAGAGGTAAAAATGGCCTTAGTGTGCAGGAAAGACCTGCGTAAGAGCACGCTAAGGCTACTTTTTACTGTTGTTTGGTAAAAGGGCCCTAAGTTTTTGTACCTGGGCAGTGGAGGGTTAAGTGACTTGCCCATGGTCACAAGGAGCTGCAGTGGGAATTGAACTCGATTCCCCATTTTCTTAGTGCACTGCATCCTCCACACTGGCTGGTATGATATAATAAACATAAGAGAAATCCCTCCCCACTGTGGGTAACATGAGTGCATTCTTTAATCTGCTCTCCTTGTGGTTTTGATGGGGACAAACAGTTCTGCCTTGGTAGGCTTCTGTAATAGTTGACAAAAGATGATAATTTTCACCTACTAATATCTAACAAATGATTACAAGGTTACATTTGCTGTTGGTGAAATGCGTGCCCTACTGTTTAACCAAAATCAAAGCTGTGACAGAATTCAAGTATACTTTGGATATGGATAGTGGAGCATGAACAAGCTTAAACTCAAAACAAACCCAATTTAATCCTGGAGAACAAGAATGGGTATCACAAGAAAAACTAATTTTCTCAGGGCAATTTCTCCAGCTGGGTTAGTTTTGTGCATACCAGTTCAGAAATGAACCTAGATCCTAAGCATGTGTGAATCTGTGTTTGAGACTGACTAAACAATAAATTCAATGTGTGTTCTGTCCTCCGACAGCCTCGCACTAGTTTATAACGTGATCCTAAAATGTGTGTAATGCCTTTACTGTTATTCTCAGTCCCAAGGACTATCATTGCTGCAGTTTCCCCACTGGAAAAATACATGAGCAATGCACTGTGGGTAATGTAGTTCACAGGCAGTGCAACCACACTTGTTTGGCTGTGTAAGAACTGCTATCACTGGTTGTGAGACTGCTCAGACCTTCTCTCTCTCCCTCTCTCTCTCTCTCTGCCAAGCTTGGCTCTTTTGTCTTCCTGCTCAGTCTTACTATTCTGTCCACAGAGGTCAGCCAGGTATGACCTTTCCCTCCTATCTCTAGGACTACCCCTTGCTATCCGATAGCAGGCTCTGTCCCCATTGGTCTCTATCTGCTCCTCCCTGTGTGAAGCCCCAACACTTCTTTGTCCTTTCAGCCACGAGGGGCTTCTTCCTCCATTACAGCCAGGGACATGGAGCCAACACCATCACGCTCCAGACAGCTCTGTCCTGATCAAACTCCCTGTAACGAACCTGGATTTTTTACCCTGTAAATATCTTCTTCCAAATGAGATATTGCACATTGCAGTCACCCAGCTTTGGACTATTTCTACCTGTTCAACTACTTTCCCCTCCCCCTGCAGTACAACTACCTCTCTTCAGATCTCCACCTTCCACAGCCTCCAGATTAAGAAGTCTCTGTATCCTGAACATCTATCTGTGAGTAAATTATCTGTGATTTATTCAATAAAAGAGACTTTATAAAATAATAGAGACTTCAGGTGATTGCTGCGCCAGGGTTATGCTCCATGATATTGGGGCTTCTTATTACCAAGCTCCAAGAGTCATGACAGTAAAAAATCCAGCATTATAACTGAATAGCTGTGAGGAAAGTTTGGAGCAGGACAACTGTGCCTTTAAGAGAACAGAAGGGTCAAGTGTGTGGAAAAGAAAAGGAAAATCAGTAACTGCGCATTGTCTGGATGTTAATTGATCTGCATTCTAGTGAAGCCATAAGGAAAGCAATGTTGGATGATCTGTTAAAGTTAAAATGCATTTACTAGATAAGTGGAGCTTGTGAAAGAAGCAGAAAATCGTGGAGGTTTAAACTGAATCCAGTGTCTGCCTGCATTCTTGATAGTGATTAATTTAAATACCCTCTCCTGCACAGAAGGGACCCCTTCTCATCTGGCTCACCAGTAAGCAAAGTAAAAAACCAGAATTAAAACAGCCATCTGCACTGTGTTTAAAGAAATCAGTGACTCTGCTAGCACTGCCTATGTTAATTGAAATGCATTTAAATGAACTTGCAGCCAAAGAAAGCAACATTGGACTGTTTAAAGTTTAAGAGCATGTATCAGAAGAACTTAGTTGTGAAAAAGCAGAAGATTGTGGAGTTCTAAACTCAAACCAGAAGGTGTGTTGCATGTCCTAAGGGTGATTGAGTTAAACGCCCTTCTATTGTGTTTCTAAGTATTCTTCCTTGCTCGAGAGCAGCCCCCACCACTTCTGGGTCATCAGTAAATATAGCCAGCAGCTAAAAAGTCAGAGAGAGAGGAAAACTGTTTTTGTATTGACAAACCTGTGAACGTTTAACTTTGAAGCAAGCAAGACATCAGAGTGAGCCAAAGAATGTGCAGCTAGCTCTTTGTCTGAATATCACACCTCTGTGATTACTGAGGACACTTGGAAGGTCCCCCTCCCCTCTCCCTCCAGCTTCAGAAATCTGAGCCCTGAAGGTCTTTGGGCAAGAAGGGCGGGAGGCAATCTGTTGCTAGGTTACTGCTTGAAGCCACAGCCCTGACTCAGAGCTACTCTCTCCAGTCCCCCCTCCTTCCTCCTTTGCCCAGTAACATAACAGTGAAACTTGATCCAGTTGAATCCAACAGCTTGAAAGACAAACTGCTTCGTGCTGGGTAATCCTTACATCCCCAGCCCCCCTGCACACAAGAGTTGACTTTTCACTTAATAAAGACAGATAAGCAAACCAGGGCAGGATGGCAGAACTTAACGCCTTACAGACAAGACCAGATGAAGTGTCCCCTGCACCAGGCGCACAGAAATGGCCAGAGGGCATCGCATTGTTCAAGAGCAGAAGAACTTGCCAGGTAACCCAGAAACTCCTGGAACTTTATCAAGCAAAGCAAGAAAAGTACAGCGAGAAACTAAGCCGTTCCAGCCAATCGACAGCCAGGTCGGCGGCCCTTCAGGCGTGGCTTATGGCACGGGTGGCCAAGGCTCAGTATCCTTACATTGCACAAGAAGCCGCCCTGAGGCTAAAACTGGTTGCGCTGGATGCTGAGGAAGCCCGCAGAAAGGCCAAGATGGAGGTTGGAGAAGCGCACATAAGGGCGGAGATGGAGGCTGAGACTGTGCGTGAAAAAGCTGGGCGAGACATTATCACAGAAGTGCTCCAGCAAGAGAAAAAACTAGCTTCACTAGAGGCAAAGGCCAAGGCTCTCAAAGCTGCTGCAGATCAGAATGACAGAAAGAAACTACTTAACCGCCTTGTCTCTGAAGATCCTGTGCTAAGAACCAAAGCTCATGCGATGGCACACACCCCATCACCTCCTACTACTACTACTACTACTACTACTATTTAGCATTTCTATAGCGCTACAAGGCATACGCAGCGCTGCACAAACATAGAAGAAAGACAGTCCCTGCTCAAAGAGCTTACAATCTAATAGACAAAAAATAAAGTAAGCAAATCAAATCAATTAATGTGGACGGGAAGGAAGAGAGGAGGGTAGGTGGAGGCGAGTGGTTACAAGTGGTTACGAGTCAAAAGCAATGTTAAAGAGGTGGGCTTTCAGTCTAGATTTAAAGGTGGCCAAGGATGGGGCAAGACGTAGGGGCTCAGGAAGTTTATTCCAGGCGTAGGGTGCAGCGAGACAGAAGGCGCGAAGTCTGGAGTTGGCAGTAGTGGAGAAGGGAACAGATAAGAAGGATTTATCCATGGAGCGGAGTGCACGGGAAGGGGTGTAGGGAAGGACGAGTGTGGAGAGATACTGGGGAGCAGCAGAGTGAATACATTTATAGGTTAGTAGAAGAAGTTTGAACAGGATGCGAAAACGGATAGGGAGCCAGTGAAGGGTCTTGAGGAGAGGGGTAGTATGAGTAAAGCGACCCTGGCGGAAGATGAGACGTGCAGCAGAGCTTTGAACCGACTGGAGAGGGGAGAGGTGACTAAGTGGGAGGCCAGTAAGAAGCAGATTGCAGTAGTCTAAACGAGAGGTGACAAGGGTGTGGATGAGGGTTTTGGTAGAGTGCTCGGAAAGAAAGGGGCGGATTTTACGGATGTTGTAAAGAAAGAAACGACAGGTCTTGGCAATCTGCTGGATATGAGCAGAGAAGGAGAGAGAAGAGTCAAAGATGACCCCAAGGTTTCGAGCTGAGGAGACAGGGAGAATGAGAGAGCCATCAACAGAAATAGAAAACGGGGGGAGCATTAAAGCAATTTGAGTCAGAAGAACCCTCATATACCGAGGAACCTGATCTACTTTCGTCAGAGTTTAACACACCCAAGATGTATGAGCCTAAAGCAGAGCACACTACAGAGGCAAGCTCGTACGACAGTGACTCACACGCAAGCATGCACACGGATGCACTACCACTAGCACTCGCTCCAGAAAGATGCGCTAACAGAGACGCTCCATCTCAGCAACAGAGTCTGAGCCTTCACACAGACTGGAGGCAGGAGAGACACGAGCAAGAATGCTCACCGCAAAGTCTGAGCCCTCGCGCAGGGCAGAAGCAAAGGGGACACGAGCAGGAACGCTCACCGCAGAGTCCGAGCCTTCACGCAGACTGGGGGCAGAAGAGATATGAGCAAGAACGCTCACCGCAGAGTCTGAGCCCTCATACAGGGTGGAAGAAAAAGGGAAACGAGCTAGAACACTCATCACAGAATCTGAGCCCTCGCGTAGGGCGGAAGCAAAGGAGGAACGAGCAAGAACGCTCACCGCAGAGTCTGAGCCCTCACACAGGGCAGAAGCAAAGGGGGAATGAGCAAGAACGCTCACCACAGAGTCCGAGCCTTCACGCAGACTGGGGGCAGAAGAGACATGAGCAAGAACGCTCACCGCAGAGTCTGAGCCCTCGTACAGGGTGGAAGCAAAAGGGAAACGAGCAAGAACGCTCACAGCAGAGTCTGAGCCCTCGCACAGGGCAGAAGCAAAGGGGACACGAGCAGGAACGCTCACCGCAGAGTCCGAGCCTTCACGCAGACTGGGGGCAGGAGAGACGAGCAAGAACGCTCACCGCAGAGTCTGAGCCCTCGCACAGGGCAGAAGCAAAAGGGAAATGAGCAAGAACGCTCACCACAGAGTCTGAGCCCTCACATAGGGCTGAAGCGAAAGGGAAACGAGCTAGAACACTCATCGCAAAGTCTAAGCCCTCGCACAGGGCAGAAGCAAGAGAGACCGGAGCAGTCGCTCTCAAGCAGAATATCGGCTGAACTCCCTTGGTCTAAACCAGAGGGAGCTGGACAGCCACACTCCGCTTCAAGTGTCGGAAAGGCGCAAGCCAACCAACTGGCAGTGACGTCAGCTGCTCGACTTAAAGCCACAGCAAGAGATGAGCCAGCAGAGTGTCTGACCAGCAAAGATCTGGGGAGCGCAGAGCTTACCCAGTCCAATGACCGCCCTGAGCGGCACAGGACGGAGAAATCCGATTCCGAGGATGCCATAGCAAGTATGAAGCTTACTCCTAAGCAAGAGAAGCACACGATGCTGCACGGGCTGAGAAAGGAAACAGCCACACGTGTAGAAGAATTGAATTCAGATCATCCTGCCAAAAATGGCAGAGTACCTATCAAGGGTACAGAACATGGCAACGACCAGAGCGTCTATGCCGTACACCCAGATGATGCCGAACCGAGTTCTAACCCCGCATCGAATCATGGCGGGGAGATGGAGGAGGAGAAGGCATCAACATTCCAAGCCACTCCGAGATGCACGAAGGTGTGTGAAGGAAACTGCGAAGGTAGATGCCGCACCAAGACATGCTTGACCGAAGTGCACCTTAAAGGACGACGTGACGAAGCAGCCAAAATGTACGTTGTCATAAATGAGCAGAGCAACAGGCCTCTTGCAAGGTCAGAGCGCCATGACCTGTTCGACATCCACCAAAACTACGCCCAAGACAGCATCAAAACTTGTGCAAAGGCCGTACAGACGGCAAGGCAAGCAGCAAGCGGTTACGCGATAGAGGCTATGAATGGCGACACCATGCCACAGTCACTCACAAAGTTTGAACGTGACCAGATACCAAATGACAAGGGTGAGAGTCCCACGCTACAGGCTGCCCGGAATCACCCTTACCTGAGGCCCACCACCGACCAGCTTGCATACTTGAAGCCAGACGCTGAGATCTCGCCTTTGCCAGACAGAGATGCACCAGAACCCCTGGGTATCCATGAATCAGGCAAGAGTCCATGCAGTGCTCCCTATGCACACCCACTCAACTTGGGTGGGACAACGGCAGGCGATGCCTGCCTCAAGCGAACAAGAAAGTCAAATGTCAAGGTACTTCACACCAATGTCCTAGACAGCGGGTGCTCTTCCTTGTTCGAGCCATGTACCAACCACTTAACCACCAAAGAAACTCCCACCCAGAAGGAACAGAGCATTGTCCCAACGCTCTACAAAACAGTCTCTCCAGCAAATCTAGGAGAACACCTGGGAAGCTCAGTGTTCCAGAACACCAAAGATGGAGACGAACCAGCCTTCTCCATAAAAGATAAAGAGTTCCTGAGCATGATGAACAAAGAGTTCAGTAAAGATGAGTCATTCCCTTCAGTAGACCATGCCAGAGACCTGAAAGATCTAGACTTGGGTGTGGACACACCCTCGTTTCAACGCCGCCTTGGCCTAAACTGGGAATTCTCCCTTTGGGTCTCCACCCAGCTGCACCAGCGCACCCAACGAAGCATCCTGTCTACAGTGAATGGCCCGTATGACCCACCGCCAAGATTTCGCTTCCTGGACCACCCGAAGAAGCACAAGCACAGAGAGTCGCCATCCTCCCATGAAGACCAAGGACTCAAAGACTCTCTCTCTCTTTTGTGTTGTCTAGTGTTGTTGTTGTCTGTCTCTCGTTTCAGCTCCTGTGTGATGAAGAAGATGACCCTACAGCCAGTACCACAACTGTGGTCGTGATCCCCCTCTGGTCCACACCTTGTCCTGAGGGTCAGCTGCTGTGCTGGCTACTGTCTGCGTGTTTCTCTCCTGTGTGTGTCAAGCCTCACTTTGGGTTCTGTGTATTTCCTGCCTCTGTCCTGTTTATAAGGAAGCGTAGCACTTCTACCTCGTTCATAGTCTGTGTGCCTATGGGCACTTCTGCCTCTGCTCTTCTCAGTCTGTTTGTGTGCTGGGTTCAACCTTCAGCCATAGTTCTGTTGTTTGTCTGTGTAGGTCAGATTTGTGTCCTGCCTAGTCGGCCTTGCTTGTTCTAGTTCTCCTCTACCTTAGCTCCAGCCTTAGTCTGTTGTCTGTCTCTAGGTCGGTTTCGTGTCCTGCCTAGCCTGCCTTGTTTGTTCTAGTCCCTCTCTGCCTTAGCTTCAGCCTTAGTCCTGTTGTTTGTCTGTGAGGGCTAGCTTTGTATCCTGCTTGTGTCTATCCTGGTTGTCTTCAGCTCCAGTCCCCTGCCTGCTCGTCTCTGCTTTGTTTGCTTTCAGCTCCCGTTCCTGCCAAGTTTGTTCCAGCATCCTGAATCCTGTTCCCGTCCAGCTTGTTCGAGCATCCTGAACCTGGTTCCAGCATCTTGAATCCTGTTCCTGCTAAGCGAAGCCCGTCCTAGCAACTGGTTCCAGCCAAACCAAGCTTGTTAGTCCAGTCCTGCTCGGGAGGTTTGCCTCCTGCTGCCGTTCGACGACAATAGGTCAAGAACTCACGTTGTTCCAGAGTTCGCGACTGTTTGTTTGAAGTCTGGGATCGTGACAGCCGATGGACAGCCTGAATGTCAATAATGGACCTTGCATGCGATTAATTTGATAAAGTGTGATAATAAGGATAGTGGTATCTACCAATACTAGGCGGGGAGTGTTCTGTCCTCCGACAGCCTCGCACTAGTTTATAACGTGATCCTAAAATGTGTGTAATGCCTTTACTCAGTCCCAAGGACTATCATTGCTGCAGTTTCCCCACTGGAAAAATACATGAGCAATGCACTGTGGGTAATGTAGTTCACAGGCAGTGCAACCACACTTGTTTGGCTGTGTAAGAACTGCTGTCACTGGTTGTGAGGCTGCTCAGACCTTCTCTCTCTCCCTCTCTCTCTGCCAAGCTTGGCTCTTTTGTCTTCCTGCTCAGTCTTACTATTCTGTCCACAGAGGTCAGCCAGGTATGACCTTTCCCTCCTATCTCTAGGACTACCCCTTGCTATCCGATAGCAGGCTCTGTCCCCATTGGTCTCTATCTGCTCCTCCCTGTGTGAAGCCCCAACACTTCTTTGTCCTTTCAGCCACGAGGGGCTTCTTCCTCCATTACAGCCAGGGACATGGAGCCAACACCATCACGCTCCAGACAGCTCTGTCCTGATCAAACTCCCTGTAACGAACCTGGATTTTTTACCCTGTAAATATCTTCTTCCAAATGAGATATTGCACATTGCAGTCACCCAGCTTTGGACTATTTCTACCTGTTCAACTACTTTCCCCTCCCCCTGCAGTACAACTACCTCTCTTCAGATCTCCACCTCCCACAGCCTCCAGATTAAGAAGTCTCTGTATCCTGAACATCTATCTGTGAGTAAATTATCTGTGATTTATTCAATAAAAGAGACTTTATAAAATAATAGAGACTTCAGGTGATTGCTGCGCCAGGATTATGCTCCATGATATTGGGGCTTCTTATTACCAAGCTCCAAGAGTCATGACATGTGTAGTTGGCAGCACTCAGTTTTTAGACGTGGCAGCCGGTCCTCGGTGTGGCAGAGCAAAGATGAACAAATAAATCCATTATTTTAGGCAGTTATTAATGTCTTTTTGTACATCACCAGTCTCCCACGTAATATGCCAAAATGTGTTTTAAATGTTAGTCATGTGAAGGCTCATTTTCAAAGCACATACATTTCCAAAGTTCCATAGGTTACCATGGGGCTCATTTTTAACTTTGTATATCTAAGGGGCCCTTTTACTAAGACGTGTAGGCGCATACATGTCCTACGTGTGTCAATTTGGAGTTACCGCCCGGCTATTGCATTTTTACGCGTGTCTGCTTTTCGTGTCGGAAAATAATTTTCCTGCGCGCGGCGGAAACTGGGCGGTAGTTGTCATTCTACATGCGTGGGCGATTACTGCATGGCTACCATGTGAGACCTTGCTGTTGTCAATAGGTGGCGGTAAGGTCTCAGACCCAAAATGGACACTCCAATTTTTATTTTGCCGCACATCCATTTTTGGCAAAAATTCTAAAAAAGTCCTTTTTTTTACAGGTGCACTGAAAAATGATTTGCATAAGGAGCAGTATCCTACAAGGGGTCTAGCTCTTGTAGATCCAAAAAACTGGGCAGACTAGATGGGCCATTTTGCTCTTTATCTATCATCATCCACCATGTAATGACATTACCATTTCACCATAAAAGAAGTACAGTACAGTCTTGATTATCTGACGTAAATGGGACTGAGGCGTCGTTGGATAAGTGAAAAGTCGGATAATACGAAAAACAATGGTAATCCCTTAAAAAATGCATGGAAAATATACTTTATGCATAAAGAACAGGCATGAGGTATCTGTATTTAAAATACAGTATTGTTTATTAACACTAACTAGCAGTGTGTAAAGCCGGAAAGCAGGAAGAGAACCTGCACAGTTCTTAACGGCAACGCGATGACATCACCGGGGTGATCTGTTGGATATGCTGGTTGGTCAGATTAGCGAAGGTCAGATATTTGAGACTGTACTGTATTTAATTGCTGAACACTGCAGCAACTTCAACTACAAAAAAAAAAGCGGCAATATTGATTTTCAATATGCGACTTAAAAAACAGTTGTTAATATCCTAGTCTGTGTCTGCGCACATAAGCTATCCGGGTACGGCCAATGTTCATTGCCATATTTGGATACTTGGCAAAGTTATGAAAGCTATTTATGTGGTCCAGTGTGCCCAGCACTAACCAGAGTGTGCTATGGCAACCAGAGTGGATATTCAGCAGTACTGGTTCAGTTAACTGCTGCTGAACATTTGCTCCTGGCCTACTCGGTGTGATTTAAGCAGTCAGGAGGCTCTCCTGTGTGGTTAACTCGCCGTGAATATTGATCCCAAAGTATTAAGCCTAAAGCATATATCAGGGCTTATCATATGCATGTGGTATATTAGGATTTAATTCATACATAGATCCTCCAACTTCTATTATTTTTACATTTTATGGGTAGGTAGTTGCCTCTTTTTATACCTGTGTTTTGAATCGGTGCTGAGGATTTACTGGGTGATCCATAGATTAAGAAAAGCCGTGCAGTTTAACTGCACAGCTGTGGTGCATTCATTCCAAGTTCTCCGATGTTATACTATGAATCGCATTTCACTGCCCTAGGAGGCTCAACACAACTTTCCTTCAAACCATCCCTCACCCTAAAAGAAGTGGAGAAGAAGAATCCTAACGTACTTAAGGGCCGGTACCATCCAACTGAATGTCAGTCCTTGCAGCGTGTTGCCATCTTGATCCCACACCGGAATCGTGAGAAGCACCTTTTATACCTAATGGACCACCTTCACCCATTTCTCCAGAGGCAGCAGCTGGACTATTCCATCTATATCATTCATCAGGTGAGCCAGGTGCCAGTGGGGGTCTAACTAATACATAAGATACAACTACAGGGGCTCCCTACTATGTCTTCCCTTGATCTCCCATCCTTTATCCTTGGCCATTGTATATGTTAGAGACGAGACAGCTGAGGGGAAATATGATTAGAGGTAAAAATACTGACTAGAGTGGAATGGGTAGACATAAATCGCTTGTTTACGGTTTCCAAAAATATAAGGACTAGAGGACACATGATGAAGTTACTCGGTAGTAAAATTAAAACAAAATGGAGAAAATATTTCTTCACTCAACGTGTAATTAAACTCTGGAATTTGGTGCCAGAGAATGTGGTAAAAGTGGTTAGCGTAGCAGGGTTTAAAGAAAGTTTGGACAAGTTCCTAAAGGAAAAGTCCATAGTCCATTATTAAGATGGACTTGAGAAAATCCACTGCTTATTTCTAGGATAAACAGTATAAAATCTGTTTTACTCTTTTGGGAACTGCCAGGTACTTGTGACCTGGATTGGCCAATGTTGGAAACAGAATACTGGGCTTGATGGACCTTTGGTCTGTCCCACTATGGTGATACTTATGTTTTTTTTTTTTTTTTTCACTTAGTAGGATAAAAATTAATGATCACCAGTTTGAACAGAATCACCATGTTAAAGCATTGGTATTATGAAAAGAACAATTTTCAAAGATATTTCCATGCATAAAACAGGGTTTTTTTTATGTCTGAAAATAAGATTTTGCTCAATACATACACACACACAGCCATTATGCACATATTGTGGAGGTGTTCCCTGGGATTAGGGTTAGGGCAGAGTGCATAGTATATGCCTAGGTTTTCGTACAGTGGCAAATTTGTGTGTGTACTTTGCCCAGAGTCTATTTTTGAAGAGAATTTTTTTTTCTCTTTTGAAAATTGGTGTATAGCTTGTGGATAAAAAGTACAAAAAGGCTTTACAAACTTATGCTTTTAGTTGTCCCCATGACGATTGGTTTATTTTGCCAGTTGCTTAAACTGTCTATTCCCCTTTCTATTTTACATTCCATATGAAAATATGAAAGGTTTTGCAAATCTTCTACAGTGTAGTCAACAAGCATATTGTTCATTGTTATCCATTATAGTTTTGGGAAGAGTGGAATATTTAAGCCAATAAATCCAATCGCATCCAGTGTTCATTATTGGACACACATTCTAGTGCCACTTTTGATATATGTAAACCTTTTATCTCTACCTTATGGTCAAATGAATGATTTTGGGAACAGAGAGGCTTAAAATTGAGGACTAGAGAGTTGCATGGGACATAAAAATTCACGTATCCCCAATGGAATCCAACCTATACCCACTAAGATCCATTCCATCCCCACTATTGATCTCCTCCAACCCCACCTGGGAGTCAATGCTATTATTTACTTGCATGCAGCCCTCTGTTTCCTCCCAACCCCAACAGCATCCCGTGTTTTTTAGGATGAAATTCACTGTTCAACCAATGAGTGTTCCAAGTCTCAGTCTGGTGTCCTGGGCTGCCTCTCTGGGCATTCCAAGCCTCATTCTGGCCCTCCAGTTGCCTCTCCATGCATTCCAAGCTTTGTTCTGGTGCTCCAACAATTCCCTCTTAGTGCATTCCAAGCCACATTCTGGAGTCACCAGAGATCCCATGGCAACTTCTTCCATCCCTATAAGAATCTCAGAGGTTCAGCGGGATTCCCGCATTCCCCATTCCCATGCAGCTCTCAATTCAAGACTTGGCATGCTTTTGTTTAGTCTTGAAAATGTTTAACATAAAATAGATTTAGAGCTTGATTTTATAAAAAGACACCTACAGTGGGGGAAATAAGTATTTGATCCCTTGCTGATTTTGTAAGTTTGCCCACTGACAAAGACATGAGCAGCCCATAATTGAAGGGTAGGTTATTGGTAACAGTGAGAGATAGCACATCACAAATTAAATCCGGAAAATCACATTGTGGAAAGTATATGAATTTATTTGCATTCTGCAGAGGGAAATAAGTATTTAATCCCTCTGGCAAACAAGACCTAATACTTGGTGGCAAAACCCTTGTTGGCAAGCACAGCGGTCAGACGTCTTCTGTAGTTGATGATGAGGTTTGCACACATGTCAGGAGGAATTTTGGTCCACTCCTCTTTGCAGATCATCTCTAAATCATTAAGAGTTCTGGGCTGTCGCTTGGCAACTCGCAGCTTCAGCTCCCTCCATAAGTTTTCAATGGGATTAAGGTCTGGTGACTGGCTAGGCCACTCCATGACCCTAATGTGCTTCTTCCTGAGCCACTCCTTTGTTGCCTTGGCTGTATGTTTTGGGTCATTGTCGTGCTGGAAGACCCAGCCACGACCCATTTTTAAGGCCCTGGCGGAGGGAAGGAGGTTGTCACTCAGAATTGTACGGTACATGGCCCCATCCATTCTCCCATTGATGCGGTGAAGTAGTCCTGTGCCCTTAGCAGAGAAACACCCCCAAAACATAACATTTCCACCTCCATGCTTGACAGTGGGGACGGTGTTCTTTGGGTCATAGGCAGCATTTCGCTTCCTCCAAACACGGCGAGTTGAGTTCATGCCAAAGAGCTCAATTTTTGTCTCATCTGACCACAGCACCTTCTCCCAATCACTCTCGGCATCATCCAGGTGTTCACTGGCAAACTTCAGACGGGCCGTCACATGTGCCTTCCGGAGCAGGGGGACCTTGCGGGCACTGCAGGATTGCAATCCGTTATGTCGTAATGTGTTACCAATGGTTTTCGTGGTGACAGTGGTCCCAGCTGCCTTGAGATCATTGATAAGTTCCCCCCTTGTAGTTGTAGGCTGATTTCTAACCTTCCTCATGATCAAGGATACCCCACGAGGTGAGATTTTGCGTGGAGCCCCAGATCTTTGTCGATTGACAGTCATTTTGTACTTCTTCCATTTTCTTACTATGGCACCAACAGTTGTCTCCTTCTCGCCCAGCGTCTTACTGATGGTTTTGTAGCCCATTCCAGCCTTGTGCAGGTGTATGATCTTGTCCCTGACATCCTTAGACAGCTCCTTGCTCTTGGCCATTTTGTAGAGGTTAGAGTCTGACTGAGTCTGTGGACAGGTGTCTTTCATACAGGTGACCATTGCCGACAGCTGTCTGTCATGCAGGTAACGAGTTGATTTGGAGCATCTACCTGGTCTGTAGGGGCCAGATCTCTTACTGGTTGGTGGGGGATCAAATACTTATTTCCCTCTGCAGAATGCAAATAAATTCATATACTTTCCACAATGTGATTTTCCGGATTTAATTTGTGATGTGCTATCTCTCACTGTTACCAATAACCTACCCTTCAATTATGGGCTGCTCATGTCTTTGTCAGTGGGCAAACTTACAAAATCAGCAAGGGATCAAATACTTATTTCCCCCACTGTAAGTGACATCCAAATATGCACCCTTATAAAATAGGCTCCCAGATCAAGCTCCAGCAGATATGTTCGGAAGAAGGTATAAAATGCGTGTGACAGGCATAACTGCCCCTGAAAATGCCTATGTGTAGATCATGCACATTTTTCACACCAGCATGCAGTCGCAGTTTTTATAAAAACTGTTTTCTAAGGGCTTATTTTGCACACAGACCAACAGGAGCAAGAAACAGTAAGTCAGTCTAGTAATGTAAAGATGTGAGCTAAGATTTTGTTTTTTGTTTGCACAGTTCAGGAGGTTGTGGTAGAGGGTAAATTCATTCACTGAAAGTTTTGGTTCTTTTTTGGATTATGTGGCCTGAGGGGTGGACAATTTTTGAACATTTTAGTTTGTTTCAGAAATCATGTGTAAGATGTGATTAATGAATGTAAGAATTTAAATTAACTTTCCATACATTAAAGGTTATTTATGCATGTAAAGGGTGATTTTTATAACAGGGTTCCTGATTTAAGAAACTCCTTCCCTTACACAGGCTGGGAATGCTAAATTTAATCGGGCTAAGCTTCTGAACATAGGCTATCTGGAGGCCCTAAAGGAGGAGAAATGGGACTGCTTTATATTCCATGATGTGGACCTGCTGCCAGAAAATGACTTTAACCTTTACCTCTGCGACAATGAGCCAAAGCACCTGGTGGTGGGCAGAAATGCCACAGGCTACAGGTAGGACAAATGAAATGGGAAGAGTGCCCTAAAAGACAAAAATCTAATAACTGTGTACAATGCTGGAAGGTGAGCAAGGTTGGGCAAACCTTTTGGTCTGAGTGCCACTTTGGTGTCTCCCCCCATTTGGTAGACCCCTGACAAACAAGTGGATTGGGACCCCCCATTATAACATTTTTATTGAGAATTTTTATATTACAATTCCAAACATAATAAAGTAAATTCACACAAAATTATTTTTTACATCCTCAACAAAAAGTCCACATTAAGAGGAGAAACAGTGGACATCAAAGGAAATGATCCATTACAGCACATAAAGACTGGAAAGTGTAGCCAAAGTCTAGTCATTCATATGAACTGAAAAATATTTATCTGTCAGGAAGTCCAAAGTGCACAATCTTAAAACTCCCACAGATAGGGCCCTGTGTGGTTGACTGCTGTGGAAAACCAGCAGAGGAGGAAGCAGCAGGTAAGAAGTGTGCTCACTGACTCCTCCTGCTGACTGGAGGACAATGAACAAGGAATGAGGAGAATTAAGAGACCTGTGGGCAGTGGTTGTCTCCCCTCCCCCCCCCCCTTCCAACTCTTTCTGCTGGCAGATGATTTACCAGGGCACGAATTAGGTTCAAAAGGACCTCTCCTAAACTCTTTGGCCCTAGGCATGTGCCTAATTTTCCTATGCCTTAATCCTACCTTGTCAACTCCAGTAAAATATGCTTGAAGGTCACAAGACATCTGAACGGAAACCAAATAAGAAACAAGTGGAGGCCAAATGTGGGTCTGACTGCACAGTGGAACTGATGCAGAAAACAGCCACGGGATTACCACAAGGGCTGTGGAGTTGGATTCGGAAGCAATTATGGGTCGATTCTGAGCCGGTAAAAATGTATAAACAAAAATGGTAAAAAATGTATAAACTTACAACATTGTACATTTATCATTATATACTAGTAAAAAAGGCCCGTTTCCGTAACAAATGAAACGGGTGCTAGCATGGTGATTAGTTTCTGCCATTAATGTTTTGAATTGTATTATTTTCTCTATTGTTTTTCCATATTTAGCTGTTTGTTAATTTTAACTCCATTTGTATGTGTCTGGTTTTCTGCTTGTGTGGAAGGCTGCGTTTTTTTTTTTTTTTGGGGGGGGGGGGGTGAAGCTCCTTTAAACAGTTGGGAACCTGCCTGCCAAGTCGCTAATATGCCTGGGTTCTGGAGAGCTGTGTTTGCTAATTGTAACTCCATGTGTATTTGTTAGGATTCCTGCTTCTGTGGAAGGCTGCTTTGATTTTGGGAGGGGGAGGGAAGCTCCTTTAAGCACTTGTGAACCTGCCTGCCAAGTCGTTAATATGCCTTTGTTCTGGAGAGCTGTGTTTGCTAATTGTACCTCCATGTGTATTTGTTAGGATTCCTGCTTCTGTGGAAGGCTGCGTTTTGATTTTGGGAGGGGGGAGGAAGGTCCTTTAAGCACTTGGGTACCTGCCTGTGAAGTCCTTAATATTCTTTGTTCTGGAGAGCTGTGTTTGCTAATTATAACTCCATTTGTATTTGTGTGGTTTTCTGCTTGTGTGGAAGCCTGCGTTTAGATTTTGGGTGGGTGGGGGGGCGAGGGGGTGTAGACGTGGAGTCAGTGGTTAGTTTTGTCTGGGTGGTCGTTTGTTAGGGTGGCTGCACATACCGGGAGCAGGAGCATGGGCATCAAAATAGTTTTCTCCTTCCAGGGAAGTTCCTTGTTTCTGTGCTGCACAGAAAATGACTCATTGTGCTGCGGACTGCTGAGTCTCCTCCCTTGTTTCCATGCAGTTGCTCGTGATTGCTCCATTGCACGATGCTTCTGACGACGACCGATTCGTTCAGTGTCAGTGCTGTGCCCTCGACGTCATCACGTTGTGACGTGAGGGCAGGGCAGACCAACTGGGATCTACACAACTACAACTTTAGAACGCTGGAAATTTCTGAGGCTTCATTAGAACGTTGGGATTGTGAATTATGTCTGGATGGGGCGTGGCTGAGGGCGGGTCCATGAGTGAGAGTGAGTGGTGCTCACATCCTAGCCTACCAACAGTACAGGGCTTCAGTACAGGGCTTCCCTGCCACAGAGTGAGCTTCAGAACGTTGGAGGTGAGAATTATCAAACATATAAATGGCAAGTGACCGTACTCACTTGCAAATGCGCAGTACAGACTTCCCTCTCTGTCCCGCCCTCACGTCAAGATGTCATGACGTCAGAGGGCGGAACAGAGAGGGAAACGGAGTCGAATTGTCGGATGCCGCCTGGAAGGAACATCGCGCGAAACAACCTCCACCCTCCCCCCATCCCCGCCGCCGCTCCTGCCTCCCTCCGTATCGGGCCCCCTGCACTGACCTGACAGCGCCTCTCACCTCCGTGTGGAAGCGCTGCAGGCGCTCTGCTGCTGCTTGCAGCGCTTTCACACTGAGGTGAGAGGTGCTGTCAGGTCAGTGCAGGGGGCCCGGCACGGAGGGGGGAGGGAGCGGCAGTGAGGAGGGTTGCTGGAAATCTCGCCCGTTTTTACGGGCTTAACGGCTAGTTTATATAGAAGATATCAATAATAATCTCATAATAGTATATTAACTGTACATAAGTACATAAGTAGTGCCATACTGGGAAAGACCAAAGGTCCATCTAGCCCAGCATCCTGTCACCGACAGTGGCCAATCCAGGTCAAGGGCACCTGGCACGCTCCCCAAACGTAAAAACATTCCAGACAAGATTATACCTAAAAATGAGGAATTTTTCCAGTCCATTTAATAGCGGTCTATGGACTTGTCCTTTAGGAATCTATCTAACCCCTTTTTAAACTCTGAAGAAAAGAATGTCGCCACTTTTGTAGAGAAGGCTAGACGATATTTAATATTTAATATAAACAGTGTATTTACAATTTTTCTGCATAACTCAATGGGCTATTGCAGGAAGCATTTCTGTACTCAAAGCATATCTACACACAAGCAATATACAGCAAGCTTAAGGCAAATCAAAATGCTATACACAGACAAAGAGAAATTCAAAATGCTTACTTATTTCTTTGTTCCCTCTCTTTTTATACCGGGCCTCTGACTAATTCTCTCATACAACATTCCTGTGCAAGTCTCTGAATACCACAAACTGTTAATCATGGGCAGAACATATGCTGCATCTGGTTCCCATTATCGGCCCCCCCTTTCTTGCCAGACTTTCTGGAGCCGTGCCTTTTTGGCTGATGTGGGCCTCATCATGTCCCAGGAGGTTTAGTGTTAAAACAGCTTGTTGTAATCATGGAGCCTTCCACTCCGCATTTTTCATACTTTTATTCAACAAATCTTTCATACTTTTGTTCAACAAATCCTCCCTTTTGAGGCCTGGTATTCCAGGACTCAAACATCTGTTTCAGCTCCAGTCTGTTGTTTCCTTACCTCCCTTCTAAATCTCCTCCCCCTTTGTTTGTGGCATTCAGTTTCTGCACGCTTTTTCAATATTTTTGGCTGACATATTAAAGTTCTATTTATTCTTAATTATCATTGTTATTTTAAAAGCATCCTGGCACATCTTTGCAAACATGCTAATACACATGTTACACAGCATTAAACAGATTCAATTGTACTAGGGTACAAAATTTATATCTCTTGAGGTATATAATTTATAGGACAGTGAGCTTCATCAAAGGGAAGTACACTGTCATTCATTCTTACTTTTCATTAGCTGATGTGGCATTAACAATTACACAAATTAAAAGCATAACATTCATTGAATCAGTTACAACATTCTGCGTGTAAGTGCACTTTATCGGGGGAATGTGTTCAGTTGTCATACTATTAATCAGACACCAACATGATGTCTGTGGGTACTTGTCCATAAGCAAGGCTTGCTTATAAATAGTCTCATTTGTCCAATGAAGGTTTTCATCATCTCTTACACAGGTATTATTGGGATAACAGACATGATTTTATCATTGTAGTCCCATATATCATAGTTGGCAAGGACAAGGATGATGTCAGTCAGTGGGCACATATGATACAATCAGTCAAATTCAACATCTTGGCCACTGTAACAAGTCTATTATCATATGTGTTCATTGTCCATTAACAAACAACAACAGTCCAATACCATCATGTTTAGGGACATGATGTTTGTTTATTCTTTGTCCATTTCAATGTTATTAATTCGTCGAATATCTGCTAAATGTATCCAAGAAGTATGACCTTCCAGACAGGCAGCGGTCTGAGTAAGGGCCGTGATAGCAAAAGGCCCTACATACACAGGATCCTTCCATGTTTTATGTGTAAAGTTCTTTCGTAGCACTAGGTCACCTATTTTAAAAGCACAAACATCATTAGTAGTTCCTGCCTGTGATGCTACATTTGTTCGGATCATATCACTTGTCAGGTTCAACATAGGTTGTAGCTTTTGCCAGTACTGAGCTGTGCTATCAGTACTTGCTGTCTGCATCGGGAAGAAATGACGTCCTGTCTGAATTTGGAATGGGGTCAATTTAGTACGCCCATTAGGTTGGGCCCTTATAACCATCAAAGCTAATGGTAACAAATCAAGCCAGGTATATGGTTTACCTGCTGTTTCCTTGTTTAAAGCCTTCAGTAATACTCTCAATTTAGTTTTTAAAATACCATTGTAGCGTTCCACCAAACCATTGGAGGTGGGGCGATACACTGATACTTTTCTGTGTGTTAAACCCATAATCATTGCCATTTCTTTCAAAACACTGTTATTAAAATGCGTCCCGTTATCAGAAATTATTCTAGACGGACACCCATGGCTTGGCATAATATGAGTTATCAGACATTGTACCACCTCATGTGCTGTCTCCCTTTTACATGGAAATGCTTCTACCCACCTTGAAAAAGCATCCACCCAAACTAACAAATACCTTTTTCCCTGCACTGGAACAATCATATCAGTGAAATCGATATACCATTCTTTTGCTGGGCCTTCTGGTATTGGAAGTGTCCCAGGCGATATTTTAGGACCTCGTTTAGGTATGTTAATATTACATACCATGCAATTCTGCACAACCTGTTGAATCAAGTTATCAATTTTTAAGGTCCAAAACCTTTGTTCAAATTGTTGCCTCATTGTTTCCTTATTCCAATGCATGGTTGCATGCCACTCAGCCAATACCTTAATCGCCTGGCTCATTGGCATGCAAGGTAATCCTTCTTCTGCATTAAACCATTCACTTCCCAATTTCATACATCCTCTCTTCAACCATTTTTCACTTTCCTGTCCCTCTGGCTGCCACATTTCAATCTTATCTACATTCGTAAGTGGCCCTTCCTGTGTCTGTCTAGTATTATACAAAATCTTTTCACTTTGCTTAACCACCTCCGTTGCTGCTGCATCAGCCATTGCATTACCTAGTGCCTCAAAGGTTGGCTTTTCAGTGTGGGCCGGGGTCCACACAACTGCAGTTTTTCTACCTTCACGTTCCCTTCTTGCCAAAATTTCAAATAGCAATTTCCAATATGTGTAATGTTGTAGATTTTTACCTGCACTGGTTATCATCCCCCTACGCTGCCATTTTAATATATGATACTGTAGTGAACTTGCAACGTAACCACTATCAGTATATATAGTGACATTTTGAGTCATATCAGTGTGTTGTAAGGCCGTAATAACGGCTAAAAGTTCAGCATGCTGTGCAGTCTGGTTAGGAGGGGTTTTATATTGTACTTGCATTATCTTTCTTAGATTCTCATCTACCTGCACGCAGGCAAAGCCTGCAACAGTCCTTTCACAAGCTCCATCTGTAAACCATATTAACCCATCAGATAAGGGTTCAAAAGTAAGACAGTGAAATGTAGGGATTTCTATAGTATCAATCTCACCCTCTTGATTGACAGGAAAAAGCAGATCTATCTTATTTCTCTGTTCTTTAGTTAATGGTATTATATCTTGTCCTAAAAGTACTGCTTGATATTTTCCAAATCTAGTGGCTGTCAATGCTGTTTGGCTAGGGCTCAACAGCGTTTTAATCGTGTGGTTAGTATGTATTACAATAGGAACAAAAGGCATTTGTGCTCTCCATTTACCTACTGCTGCCACTATAGCTGTCAATAACTTTGGTATTTCTTTATTTCCAAAATCTAAACACAATCCTAATTGAGACAACAAGTCTCTACCACACAAATTTACTGGGCAATCAGGTGCCACTAAGAAGGGTACCACAGCCTCCCTTGAACCGTGTGGTTGGCATTCCAAGCGCACCAGAGTGGGTTCTGTTAGCCTTTTTCTTTGTTCTATCCCCGTAAATCCCACTGTTGTTCTATACTGATTTGAAAGTTTAACTCCCTGTGGTTTTGCACACAATACAGAGGTACTCGCCCCTGTATCTATCAAAAATCTCACAGGAGTTCCATATTTGCCAATTGTCAATGTAATAAAGGGTTCTCTTGTGTCTAATCTGAAAATCATTCCCTCTTCCTGACACGGGTTTGCTTCCAGTCAATAGCATTGGTCTGGAATATTCTGCCAAGTTGGAAAAGCATTTACAGTGCCTTGTCTCTGTACTGCAGCCCCTGGTCCCTGTGATTGCATCGCCGGCTGCTGTATTGCAGTCTGCGGGGCACTCACAGGCATCCCTATTACTTGTGGCATCAATCCTTGCTGTGTCTGCATTTGTACTTGGGGCATTCCTGCATTCTGATAACATTCTGAGGCATAGTGACCAAATTGCTGACAAATCATATTGTTCAGATGTTATTAAAGATTTTAAATCACCTCTTTCACCTAGCCCTACACACAGAACTAGCTTAGAACTGTGACTAATTCAAACCAGATGATCTCTTAACACTGCAGGAATCTCACTTAAAAAAGGGTTAAACAAAGTTAAATTGCAAAGACATTCCACATAGAGAACTAGAACTCATTAATTAAACAGAATAACACATATTTTAAAATAAACAGAGATCACCTTATAAGACAAAATCAAACTTATTTAAATCTAATCTAAAATCTTTTAAAAGGAACAAAGAAAATTTCAATTCTTCCTGACCTGTCTAACCTAGCTTAGCAACAGCCAGACACCGAGAAATCAAAAACAGATGACATTCCTCAACCTTCAGGCTGAACCAAAGGCTGCTTTTTTTTTTTTTTTCTACATCTGCATCTTGCCCTGTTTGAACCTTATACAAATTTATACATTTTGTCAAATGTGCCGAAAAATCAGTTTTAGGGTCCCATTTATTTGCTGTTATGGCTGAAAAATCAATCGGGGTTGGATACATCACATGCAGAGCTGCAGAAAGAGCAGCCTTAATATTTCCTACGCCCGATGCTGCACACAGAGCTTTAAAATCCCCAATAGTTAATTGAGTTCCTGCTGTTGCCTGTTCTCTCCCATCTAATTCATTATCCCCTCCCTTTTCACTTTCTGAATCACTGGGGGGGTCATCAAGAGCCGAATACCCAGCGCATGGCACAGAGCGCTTTTGTTCCTTCTCCCATCCTGTATCCCTTACAGGGCATAAAGTCTCTCTCCTTGTATTACAGCCAGAATCATAAGGAGGAGGATTATTTCTTTTGTACATTTCTGCCTCTTGTTGTACCCTATCTACATCAGCATAAAACAGATCTGCTGCTAAAGAAAATAAATTCCAAATTGTAAGATGCTTCTCTAAGCTTTTCTTCTGCCTAGTTTTATTTTTATTCTCTTGTAAGTAGCTCAGGAGAGATAATAATTTTGGACGATCAAACGATCCATCCTGAGACCAGCTCAAAACAGAATCTTTTCCTTCATATTTGACCCATTTCTCATGTATTTTTTCAATCTGTTTTTTTTCTAATGGGAATAATTCTATGACATGCTGCAAAGGGGAGCATTTTTTTGAACTATCTAAATCTAAATACATAGCATACACAGGAGGCTTTTCTTTCTTATCTGCCCCTTTCCCTTTCATTTTATTCTGACTATTACAATTTCTCCTATAGAGCCACAATCTACAAAAATATACTACTGCACCTAAACAAAGAAAATATACAAAAAAGAAAACTACAAAGCTAACCAAATATACATAAGTCCACAATGTAAGCTTACTTACGCGTCTTCTTATTTCTCTTTTTAGCAAGCCCAGGAGTCGACACCCATATGTCCACTTCAAGTAGGTTGATCACGTCCACTTCCGTGGTACATAGTAATCAGGCGTAAACAACGCTTGCTCTCTCAAAATCCTGTAAAAAACTTCGTTAACAACAAACACTTAATTTGTTATTCGTCTGGCCTTCTCTTTTCCGTGTGCGGCCTACTCCTACTCCTACTCCTGGCTGGCTCGCCACTTTGAAGAAAAGAATGTCGCCACTTTTGTAGAGAAGGCTAGACGATATTTAATATTTAATATAAACAGTGTATTTACAATTTTTCTGCATAACTCAATGGGCTATTGCAGGAAGCATTTCTGTACTCAAAGCATATCTACACACAAGCAATATACAGCAAGCTTAAGGCAAATCAAAATGCTATACACAGACAAAGAGAAATTCAAAATGCTTACTTATTTCTTTGTTCCCTCTCTTTTATACCGGGCCTCTGACTAATTCTCTCATACAACATTCCTGTGCAAGTCTCTGAATACCACAAACTGTTAATCATGGGCAGAACATATGCTGCATCTGGTTCCCATTATCGGCCCCCCCTTTCTTGCCAGACTTTCTGGAGCCGTGCCTTTTTGGCTGATGTGGGCCTCATCATGTCCCAGGAGGTTTAGTGTTAAAACAGCTTGTTGTAATCATGGAGCCTTCCACTCCGCATTTTTCATTAGTTCTACCAAAGTGTTCCATGCTCCATAACAGTAAAAGCAGCACATGCGTAGACACAATGAGTCAGAATTAGGCAGAGTGCTTGTTCCTGTGTGTTTTTTTTTTTTTAATTTTAGCTTGCCATCACAGTAAATCTCACCATTTATGGAAATATGGAGTTCTTAATGGGTTGATGAGATCTGTGGTAAAAGCACAGTGCTATGCAGTGTTTTTTTATTAGTTCCAGCAGCTTTTGTTTTTAACTGACATGTAAGGCTGTCCTTAAAGGGTATTGTGGCTACCCAGGATCCCCCCCCACTTTTTGTCTTAATCTCAGGCCACTGAGCTTAAGACAAAATAACCTTGCAAAAGCTATATCAGTCTTTTGAACTAGAGAGCTGCATGGCAATGGGGATTTTAGGAATCCTGCGGAACACGCAGGTATGGAAGAAGCTGCCATGGTGGGATTGCCACAGGAGTATAGTTTAAAAAAAAATCTTTGGTGACTCCAGAATGAAGCTTGGAACGTATGGGGAAAGAGGCAGTTGGAGCGTCAGAATGAGGTTTGAAATGCCCAGAGGGGCAGCTGGAACCCCAAACTGACATCTGGAACACTCATTGGTTGAATAGTGAATAAGTTAGGCTGTTGTGGTTGGGAGGAAACATAGGGCTGTGAGCATGGAAATAATGTCAAGTCCTGCAGGAACAGATGGGGATGGAGGAGATTGTGGGAATGGAATGGATCTTAGTTGGTATGAATTAGATTCTGTTGGGCATGGGCAGGGTTAGATGAAATTTCTCTCCCTGTGCAACTCTCTACTTAGAACATTAACAATAAATGTATATTCTGCCATATACCTTTCAGTTCAATGCGGATCACACATTAAAGAAGACTGGATATTTCCAGGAATAACAAAACATAACCTAACAAAAACAGTACATCACTGAGCTACATATTCTATTTAACATTATTTAGCACAAAGTTTCTAAATAGGTAAGTTTTAATCTGTTTGTGGAATTGGTTATAAGAGATTTCAGACATCAAGATATCCTTGATAGCCTTATCTAAACGAACTGCTTGATATGGAAAAAGAATATCAATTAGTCTAGCTTTTTATAATTTTTTAGAGAAGGAAAGGTGAAAAGTTTTGAAATCCTGGTGACTCTTGTTTTGTTAACAAAAACAAGATGATTCAATAAGTAATGTAAGGATAGGCATATAATTTTATACACAAAACAAGAAAATTTAAACAAAATCCTGGCTTGCACAGGGAGCCAATGGAGCTTCACATAATAACAAGGCACAGCACACATAGTAGATGACGGCAGAAAAAGACCTGCACGGTCCATCCAGTCTGCCCAACAAGATAACTCATATGTGCTACTTTTTGTGTATACCCTACTTCGATTTGTACCTGTGCTCTTCAGGGCACAGACCGTATAAGTCTGCCCAGCACTATCCCCGTCTCCCAATCATCAGCCTCACCTCCCAACCACCGGCTCTGGCACAGACCGTATAAGTCTGCCCAGCACTATCCCCGCCTCCCAACCACCAGCCCCACCTCCCAACCACCGTCTCTGGCACAGACTGTATCACACTGTCGAACACACTTCTTGGGGAAAGAAGAACAAGCCAGACTGCTACAAATCCTTACATAAAAACTACATGCTCACAAAAGAACTGGAAACCCAAAGAAAATGGATTCTGCTTTTGTAGTACAACACTGGAGAAACAGAAAATGAATCATGACTGAATAGATATGGATGGGCTTGAGTGTAAATTTTAAGGGGTCTGTGCCCTGAGAATGTCCAGGACAAATCAAACTCTGGTATGCATATAAAGTATAAACTTCACAAAATATCCTTGCACTTTCCTGATGTTACTAAATAATTGTTTAACGGAGGAAAAAAGCCTCATATTTTAAGAGAACACTCCATCATTGGTAAACCAATATTAGGGAGGTCTCCTAAATCATCATGGGCAAAAACCTCCTTAAATTTTAATATCATGTGTGAAAATGTGGCTACTGCTCAAAATATTTCTACACATAAAGCCGTCTAATTATTAAATCGACGGATCAAGCACTTATCTTTTTAAATCAACAGTCTGTTAGACACCCTTCACGGCCCGACTTCGGCCCAAGTTTCGAATCCTTCATCAGGGTCCGTGGTGTCAGACTTTCAAATTCTGTTGAAAAACAAACAACATCAGCTAGTTTTCAGAACATAACTTCAAAAATTACAAACTTCTTCATCTAGAAAGATCTTACAGGGTGCTCCGCAATCTCTTCGCTCCTACATAGTATTGCTTCAAACATGGCCGCGCTTTATCTAGGTTGACGTCAGACGCCATCAATTCAACTCCTCCCTCAGAGATGTCAATCAAAGAGTGGGTGTGATCTGATTTGCGATCGCCTAACATATTCAGAAAAACTGATTCCATTCAATTCTGGTATTAATGCCAAAAGGTTGTAACGTATTCAATCTAAAAATCCAGCGTTGTTCTTGTCTTAATAATAGAAGTTTCCTATCACCTCCTCCTATATAAAGTATCACATACCATGTAAAATTCTTGGCCCTTATCCAGCTTAACAGGATAGAGATGTTTATCAGCTATATTAGCAATGTGATATCGCTTTCCTTGAAGACTAGAGCCTGGAAGTTCTTATATTCCAAATGCTGTTAAGAGAAAGAGAGATTGGATTTGTTTGTCTGAGTGCAACTCCAAAAGGATGGGTAACAAGGTCCTGTCCAGCTTTGCAGTTGTTTTCTAGAAACAGAAGGTCAGGGAAAATCCATTCTGCCCATTCAAGTGGCTTAACATTTATTTGTTTTTGTGTTTGGATGTAGCTCAAGGTGAGTTACATTAAGGTACACTAGGTAGGACAGCCACATTGTTTTATCCAGGTGGGGGATGGGATGACATAACAGGAAGCCTATGTGAGAAGTCCAAAACAGTGCCTATTTTAGAAAGACTACATAAGTGCCTTGATAAACTGGGCTTCTTGATTTGTGTAAAACTAGACACACATTTTCTCTGCACATACTTTTACATGCATATGTAGTTGTGTAATTTTTTTAATTTTTATTTATAAATTCAAAAACTTTACAATATAAGAAAATCTTGCTCCAGTATATCAGACAGAAAAGAATATTGGAATCACATCATTCCTTAGATATATTCATATGAAGATACATTAATGCCTTTTTTATATCACAAAAAAACAAAAAGAGAGAGGGGGCATTACTAAGAATATTGGGGAAAACATAGATCAAACATAATATAAGGAACAGACTTCGCACACAGCAGTTGTGTAATTAAAAAAAAAAATTCCTTTTCTGCTTGTAAAATGGAGTGGAGGAATAGCCTAAGTAGCCTGGTGGTTAGTGCAGCGGACTTTGATCCTGGGGAACTGGGTTCGATTCCCACTGCAGCTCCTTGTGACTCTGGGCAAATCACTTAACCCTCCATTGCCCCAGGTACAAAATAAGTACCTGTATATATGTAAACCGTTTTGAATGTAGTTGCAAAATACCACAGAAAGGCGGTATATCAAGTCCCATTTCCCTTCCCTTTCCCCTAATGGTTAATGCGGTGGCCTGAGACCATGGGGAACTGGGTTCAACTCCCACAGCAGCTCCTTGGAACCCTGGGGAAGTTGCTAAACCCTCCATTGCCCCAAGTACAAATATTTTGCGAGCCCACTAGGGCCAAAGAAAGTACTTGTATATATGTAAACTGCTTTGGTTGTACTACAGAAAGGTGGTATATCAATCCACATCCCTTTTCGACACCCATTACTCTCAAAAAGTAAAGTTGGAGCAGGTTTCTCTTAGTGTATGAGCATACCTTTCCCAGAGGTATCGGGAGAGGGTTAGAGTAGCTACATCAGTGTTCTTCAGGGTCAAAGTGCACTACACAACATAAAACCTTATCTTGTTCTTATCCTATTCTTTTGACTAATGATAACAGTTCTAAAAATGTAACAACTGCTTTCTAAATATAAGCAAAACAATTTTATTCAATTATTTTACTTTAAATCAAGTGCATAATACTAGTGACCATACTATCATTCACTCACTCTCTCATACTGCTCTCTATATCAGTATACAACGGTGCTTGCTGAAAAAGACATAAAACATGCACAATGACCTAAACTAATACACATGCAAAACTGCCTCTGAATAAACTCTGCATTTACTGCTTAATGCTTAAAAGTTCTAAACAACGCCTCAAGGCAGTCCTCTTTAATCCTCTTTACAAGTTCCTGCAGATCTATAAAGGTCATTGAAAAAACAGTCTGCTGTAAATGTCTCTCCAATCCCTGAAAAGACTGTTGTAATTGTCTTTGCACCAGAAAAAATGAATCTACATGTCCTGTAGATTCACACTTATCTTCCACAGCATTTTCACTCCTTGATACTGTGATTAGACACGGGTAGCTGCTGATGTCATCAACCAATGCCCAGAGGCAACAAAACACACTCTCCAAATGAGTCTCGGCTTACTCCGTGAACTCTGTATTCTTGCCCTTTCAGGGGAATCACCTTGCTTGTCTCCACCTGCTGCTCTCAAGATCTGAAACCCAGATCTAATGCTCAACGCGTTTCGCCAAATGGCGTCCTCAGGGGCTTGATCTATACAATACAAAAGCAGGGTACTAGTAACCAACGCACTACAACATTCCTCATCCATTCTTTAAATCAGTGGCGTAGCCACAGGTGGGCCTGGGTGGGCCGGGGCCTACCCACTTAGGGCTCAGGCCCACCCAACAGCAGCACATATTTAGTGCTAGCTAGTGGGGATCCCAAGCTCCGCCAGCTGAAGACCTCCCCCTGATGGTGCTGAAAACACTGCTCTCCACTTCAGCACTGGCAGTCTAAGCTTCCTAAGCTGCTGATACTGGCCTCATCGCATTTGGGGGAGGGGGAGGAGAACACTTGGTGCCCACCCACTTCTTGACTTGGCCCACCCAAAATCTGCTGTATGGCTGCGCCCCTGCTTTAAATCATTGCATATATATATAACTTGAAATACCAGCAATTGAATCTGTACCTCATTGTGACATACGCCAGCTTAGACACCCGTTAGGGAAGCAGGAGACTCGGCTATGCTCCTCCCTCATTCCGAGCATGCCCAGAAACATACACATCCCCTTGTGTCTCTCAACTATCTATAAACCTGTCCACTCTACTTCTTTGTTAAGGCCAGTAGGAGTCACTGTTCTCCATTCATAGATAAACCTTTGTTCTACCTGCATCATTCTCTGCAGCTCATTACCACCTCGAGTGGAATCAATATGTTTGAGCACCACAAACCGCAAATCATCAACATTATGTGTCTCTTGCAACCAATGTTTAACCAGCGGTGCCTCTATTTTCTGTAATCTCATATTACTGAGATGTTGGGCAATTCTTAGCTTCACTTTTTTAACTGTCTGGCCAATATAAAACAGCCCACAAGGACAACAGATAGCATATATAACAAATGAGGTATTGCAATCAGTGCAGGACTGCAGATTGTAAGCTTTCTTGAGCAGGGACTGTCCTTCCCCATGTTTAAACTTGTACAGCGCTGCGTAACCCTGGCAGCGCTACAGAAATGCTAAGTAGTAGTAGTAGTAGAAAATACTGTCTGCCTTGAACTTGATTGGGAATGCTTAGGCTTTGAGTAACAATGGCGTATTTGCAGTATATACAACCACTACATCTGTTATGTCCATTGTTCCCATCTTGCTTAAAGCCATTGTTCCTGATATTCTCCTAATTTGGAATGCTGATAAGCTAGATTTAAAAGAATTTCTGCACTATCTAGATGCTTGTGATCCTAACATCACGTTTACATCTCACATTGGCGATCATGTCATTGATTTTTTAGGTGTTAGGATCACTTGGATAAACAATGTGTTTGAAACTACAGTTTACTGCAAACCCATGTCCAGGAATACCTTATTGCATTATAAAAGCCACCATCCGGCAGCTTTGAAAAGAGGTATACCCACAGGGCAGTTTCTCCGTATTCGAAGGATCTGTTCGAGTAAACAAGAGTTTGTAAATCAAGCCACTATTATGAAAGCCAGATTTAAAGAAAGGGGGTATCCTAGTAAAGTTGTTTACAAAGCTTTAAGAGAGCATATAATGTGCAGCATCACTGGCTTTTTCAGAAAGGGCAGGAGGAGAAGGATACTAGCCTCACCTGTATTCTGCCATATGTGCCCCAGTCTTGTCAAGTTGTTAACATCATACGTAAACATTGGAGCATGTTGGGGTTACACTCAGTGTTTAGAGAACAACCGAGATTTTCATATAAGAGAGGGCAAAATCTTGCAGAAAAACTTAGGAACAATGGCTTTAAGCAAGATGGGAACAATGGACATAACAGATGTAGTGGTTGTATATATTGCAAATACGCCATTGTTACTCAAAGCCTAAGGATTCCCAATCAAGTTCAAGGCAGACAGTATTTTCTGCAGTCCTGCACTGATTGCAATACCTCATTTGTTATATATGCTATCTGTTGTCCTTGTGGGCTGTTTTATATTGGCCAGACAGTTAAAAAAGTGAAGCTAAGAATTGCCCAACATCTCAGTAATATGAGATTACAGAAAATAGAGGCACCGCTGGTTAAACATTGGTTGCAAGAGACACATAATGTTGATGATTTGCGGTTTGTGGTGCTCAAACATATTGATTCCACTCGAGGTGGTAATGAGCTGCAGAGAATGATGCAGGTAGAACAAAGGTTTATCTATGAATGGAGAACAGTGACTCCTACTAGCCTTAACAAAGAAGTAGAGTGGACAGGTTTATAGATAGTTGAGAGACACAAGGGGATGTGTATGTTTCTGGGCATGCTCGGAATGAGGGAGGAGCATAGCCGAGTCTCCTGCTTCCCTAACGGGTGTCTAAGCTGGCGTATGTCACAATGAGATACAGATTCAATTGCTGGTATTTCAAGTTATATATATATATATGCAATGATTTAAAGAATGGGTGAGGAACGTTGTAGTGCGTTGGTTGCTAGTACCCTGCTTTTGTATTGTATAGATCAAGCCCCTGAGGACGCCATTTGGCGAAACGCGTTGGGCATTAGATCTGGGTTTCAGATCTTGAGAGCAGCAGGTGGAGACAAGCAAGGTGATTCCCCTGAAAGGGCAAGAATACAGAGTTCACGGAGTAAGCCGAGACTCATTTGGAGAGTGTGTTTTGTTGCCTCTGGGCATTGGTTGATGACATCAGCAGCTACCCGTGTCTAATCACAGTATCAAGGAGTGAAAATGCTGTGGAAGATAAGTGTGAATCTACAGGACATGTAGATTCATTTTTTCTGGTGCAAAGACAATTACAACAGTCTTTTCAGGGATTGGAGAGACATTTACAGCAGACTGTTTTTTCAATGACCTTTATAGATCTGCAGGAACTTGTAAAGAGGATTAAAGAGGACTGCCTTGAGGCGTTGTTTAGAACTTTTAAGCATTAAGCAGTAAATGCAGAGTTTATTCAGAGGCAGTTTTGCATGTGTATTAGTTTAGGTCATTGTGCATGTTTTATGTCTTTTTCAGCAAGCACCGTTGTATACTGATATAGAGAGCAGTATGAGAGAGTGAGTGAATGATAGTATGGTCACTAGTATTATGCACTTGATTTAAAGTTAAATAATTGAATAAAATTGTTTTGCTTATATTTAGATAGCAGTTGTTACATTTTTAGAACTGTTATCATTAGTCAAAAGATTATTAATTGATCATAACAGGACATTAAATGACACTCCAGATTGTGGGTTCTTATCCTATTGAGAGGGAGTTAAAGCCCTCAGCCCCTCACATTTAACACCACCATTTGGCATTAAAGGAAACTTGATCAAAAATGAATGCTTTTTAGGTTGGTGTGGCTTTGATTTTATCCTACATAATACAAAAACGTACTCCACTACTGATTTTCATTCTCAACCCATTTTATTACATTCAATACCTCCTAATTACCATTCATACTGCTAGCACTCACGCCACTCACAATCAAATGCCTCCTACTCCAACAACTCACTTGAACACATCTTGTTTAACCTGTTACATACAATAACTAATAATCTTATGTATACATAGCTATATAATTTTAGTCCTAATGTATATTTAACTCTTTAGTGTTCGTTTACTTCACCAAATCTCTCTTTAGCAATAGTTCTCTAGAGTACGGTTCCAGCGCCGCACAGCTGTTTGATCAATTCAACAAATTAACACTGTCTCTAGATCTACTCAGGTCTCCATCGTTGCATAAATATATATTCAATGTATATTTTCATACATCACCCCAATTGGGGTTCTGTCACCAGTCCAAGTGGGTGGAGTGTCTAGAAAGGCTAGCGTGTGTGATCGCCAAAACACCATCCGCCTCATTCAGTGTCCTGCTCACTTCAGTTCCTGTAGTTCCCCTGTGCGTGACCGCATTTCGATATGCGCGACCGCATTTTGCGATGTTCTTCTTCAGGTGGAACTACTAAACGATACCTACAGACACCATATAAACAAATCTCTTAACAAACTAAATCTCATGTACCTTAATTAACAACAAATAAGATATCATCTCTATCAATGTAATTTCTATCAATATAATTGTAGCTTCGGTAGCTTACCGTCTGGGCTCTCCCTCCCAAGGGAGCATCCAAGGATCCGCCCACTAATTGCTCAGCTGAACTCTACTGCATGGTGGTTTAAATATCCACCTCACTTCCGTTAACACCTTAAATTACTAAATCCATTCAACTTCTAGATTTAAACCGTCAGGGTCTACCGTGCCCCAAGAGTAAATGTAGAGGGGAACTAGAGGAACTTGGTTGTGACCCTTACTTCACACATTTTGGGTTGTAGTTTTCATCTATATTGTATGAATTTCCAGATCACCTTCAGGCTAATTTGATTACAAAAAAAGGCACTTTAAAATTGATTGATTGAAATACATAAGCACTCGCAGTAAAGCTTTTAATTCCAGTGAAGAGTTTTAGTGACATAAGTGCATTTGGAAGAAAATGTTTTCTGTTTAGTGAGTTTTCCCAGCAGTAGTTTTGATTTATAAGGTATTATAAGAAATGGGCGTGAAATGCATTTGTACACCACAAACTAGTCCTTAGACCTGATTAGTTTATTCAAATGATTTTTATTGAACAACCAATTAAAGGTACAGTCGAACATCAAAAAGTCTAATTGTTCAAGTTTTTTTTGTATCATCCCATTCCTGCATCTACCCTTCCTCTGACATCCTCAAAACCAATAATACCTTTTACCAAGTATTCATTTGAGTAAAGAAAGAGAGACCTTCAGATAAACATTGAATAATATGGATATTTACAGTAACCTTACATTTCAGTACGTCTCCCCCTTTCAGCTCTATCATCACATTAATTCTAGTGTCTTTAACAAGAGGTAAAGCTGTATCTGGAGAGCTTGCCAATTATACACCTTAAATTTTCTTTTTTTTTTAATTTTAATATTTATTAATTTTAAATGATAATACAAACAAATCCAGTTTGTAAGGCAATACAGAGAATTATTTAAGGAAAATCAAAATATATATAATACTTTCCATTCTAACATATATGTCAAAAATATTTAACTTAATTCTCTTCCTTAGACCACCAAAAAAAAGAAAGGGGGAGGAGTCAAACAGACTTAAGGAGATTTGTCACTCTAAAAAGAGAAAGGAAAAGAAAACTTGACAAAAATTGGCATAGTCCTGATCTTATTTTCCATTAACTTATATTTGCTGATATCAAATGTTCTTCTTACTCAGCTAGTTGGATTTTTGGCATCCAGAAATATTTTCAATTGAGAGGGCTCAAAAAAAACATATTTAATGCCAGACATTCGAATTATGCATTTACATGGGTATGCTAAGGTAAATATTGCACCCAACGCTTTAACTTCTTCTCTAAGTATAAGAAATTGTTTTCGTCTCTGCTGCGTTATCTTGGTAACATCGGGGTAGACCCATATTTTCTGTCCACAAAACAGGGCTGACGAATATTTAAAGTATTTTTTCATAATCATATTCAAGTCCTGTTCGAATACCATTGATATTATAAGAGTTCCTCTTGAAGTTATTTCTATCATAGAATCTTCTAGTAGTGCTGTTAAATTCTGAATATCTATTACTGGAGGTTGACAGTCTTCTCCTTGTTTTTTCACATTAGGTAAATAATAAACTTTATTGCAGGGTGGAATGTCAGCAGGGGAAAATTTCAAAGTCTCCTGTAGATATTTTTTCAGAAAATCTCGAGGAGTTAAAGCAGGTGAAATAGGAAAATTCAACATCCTAAGCGTGAGGCGTCGATTATAATTTTCTATCTGCTCTAGTTTGCGAGCAGTGAAAAGTTTATCATTAACCAGAGAATCTACTGTTGTCTTAACAGTTTTAATTTCTTCTTTTACTGTAGCAAATTGAATAGCAGATTCTCTTTTAATTTCTTCATAAGATTCTGACATCAAAGTCAACTTACTAGCAACTGTAGAAATTTCTCTCGTAGATTTGGCAACTTCAGTAGTCAGTCTCTGGAGCGCAGTCCAAATAGCTTCCATTGTAACCTCCTGGGGCTTTTCCAGCTCCAGCACACTCTCAACCGCTGTTCCAGGGGAGAAACCGCCAAATAAGGATAAGTCGTTACTCTCCTCGGAGTCCGCTCGATCCTCTAACTCAACTCTGGCTCCTGCGGGACAAGGAGGCGGGTTCAGCGTCGGCGGCGACAAGGTGGTATCGAGGCCCCTAGCCGACGTCGCTCCTTCGTTGTCGGCCAACGCGGGGCTCGCCAAACCGGAACCGAAAGGTAGGCTTCTCACGAAGCGGTCTAATGTCTGCTGGTTAGGGGACGACGTTAGTGCAGTTGGCGGTTGCACTTTTGTCGTCCCCTTTCTTTTAGTATGGGGCATAATAGAAATCGAGGAAAAGATAAAAATTGCCAACAAACAATTCGGCAGCTTCCGTGAGCACAGCTAGGACGCCATCTTGCTCCTCCCTCTCCAGCCCCTATACACCTTAAATTTTCTATTGTCATTTCTCCCTTCCTATTCGTAACTCTTAATCTCCACCCCCAAAACCCTGTCCTATTCACCCCACTCCTAGAAGACATGATAGTTTAATTCTGCACACAAAATTTGCATATGAATTTGAAGGCAGTGGTGGTTTTGTTTAGAAAAGGTGCTGGGTTGGGATCAGCGGTGGTTTCCACCTTCCACTCTGCTGCAGTGGGGAAAGGGAAGCAATTTGCTGTAGTTCTGCACTGTTCAGGTTGTTATGAAAGTATTTCTGGCAGAATTTGAGAGAGTTCTGGATTGCTCAGGCTGCTAATCCTTTCCTCAAAGTCGCTCTGATTAGTGTATCATGGTTAGCCAATTAGGGCTGGGGATGCAGTGTCACATGAAGATGAAATGGTTTGGTGAACCTTAGTGATAGAGGTTAGATCTTCTTATCCCAAAAGTTACCCTGCCCAAGCCACTGAAATGTACCTTTATCAAAACAATTTGTAACTGTCTCTGAGCATGCAATCCTGATAAATTTAGTAAGAACATTTGTTTATTCTGCCAGAATTCAGCCATAGGTGTGCTTGCTACATTCTGCCAGTACGAAACACTGAGGGGCCAAAGCAGAAAGCTACCATGAGTGGAAGCGCGTGGTTATTGCAAAGTCTACACATGCATTTTTGGCTCTAAAATTCAGAAAGGGGTCCACTGCCTCAATTAACTCGTGAGGTAAGCATTGGTACACGGTATAATAAAATGCATGATAATGAGGCTATTAGCTATTCCACTGCAATACAGAGAAGCACACAGAAGACTTCTAAGGAGCACATAAGCACAAAAGCACCGCCATACTGGGAAAGACCAAGGGTCCATCAAGCCCAGCATCCTGTCTCTGACAGCGGCCAATCCAGGCTTCAAAAACCCGGCAACCCCCCCCCCCCCCCCAAAAAAAAAAAAAAAAAAAAATTAATAATGTTCAATGGACTTTTCCCTCAGGAATCTGTCCAAACCCCCTTTAAATTCCTTAAGGCCAGCTGCTGTCACTACATTCTCCGGCAATGAGTTCCAGAGTCTAACTACACGCTAAGTAAAGAAAAACTTTCTCCTATTTGTTTTAAATCTACCATATTCTAGCTTCATCTTGTGTCCCCTGGTTTTGTTGTTGTTTGAAAGTGTAAACAAATGCTTCACATCTGTCTGCTCTACTCCGCTCATTATCTTGTAGACTTCTATCATATCACCCCCTCAGCCGCCTTTTCTCCAAGCTGAAGAGCCCTAACCTTCTCAGCCTTTCCTCATAGGGAAGTCATTCCATTCCCTTTATCATTTTCGTCGCTCTTCTCTTCACCTTTTCTAATTCCTTGATATCTTTTTTGAGATGCGGCAACCAGAATTGGACACAATACTCGAGGTGCGGTCGCACCATGGATCGATACAACGGCATTATAACATCCTCGTGTTTGTTTTCCATCCCTTTCCTAATAATACTCAATATTCTGTGCGCTTTCTTAGCTGCCGCAGCACACTGGACAGATATTTTTAACAATGTAGGAAGTTCACTGCCAGGTCCAAGGCAATGTAGAAGGGTTAACAGGATTTAATACCAGTTTTGGGGATTTACTGACAAGTTTTTTTGTTTTTCCTTGCAACCATAGCAAGTGCCTGCAACTTAAGACAAGGTCTGTGCATGTGTCTGAAGAAAATGAAAATATTAGCACACGTGTATTTTTAATTATTATGTATGTGTTGCAACCCACCCAGATTTGGAGACGGCACCTCACAAAAACTTTATGCAAGAAATTTTTGCAAAGCTAATATTTATTCACAGAACATCATAGCAGTTTTTTTTTTTTTTTACATTTGTACCCCGCGCTTTCCCACTCGTGGCAGGCTCAATGCGGCTTACATGAGGCAATGGAGGATTAAGTGACTTGCCCAGAGTCACAAGGAGCTGCCTGTGCCTGAAGTGGGAATTGAACTCAGTTCCTCAGTTCCCCAGGACCAAAGTCCACCACCCTAACCACTAGGCCACTCCTCCAGTTCATGTTTGTGCTGGCACTTTTGTTTTGTTTGGACATGTGCACAATGAAGGCACTAATCTTGATGTTTATTAGTGGCAGAATTTCACTGCAGAACCAAAATGCTTTTGCTTTTCTCAGACCCAAACAAGATAAAAAAGGCCCAAAAGATATTTAATTCATCCTTTTGCATATCAGGTGGCTTCCGTTTTTGGCATTCACTATTTTATGTTTAGAAAGGCTGTTAAGTCTTTTATGTTTCACATATATGCATTTACTTCTCAAATGTTTTGATAATGAGCCTTGTAATTTCGAAGGTTGGCTTATCTTTCATTTTTAGTAATCTGCATAGAACCAAGAAGGTAATTGTGGAATTTAAGAAATGTAATGTTATTGCAGAACCTTTGTGCACATGGGTCCGGCAGGCTTTCCCTCATTAGCGCACGAGTTCTGCACGCTTCATGTTTGCATATGATTTGTGTACTGAATTGTCACAGAATATTTTCCTTGTTAATCTCATGGTAGAAGCTGTGCGCTCAGCCATTGGCATTTGGACCTACTGTGAGGCTTTCTGTATCGGCTCCTGAATGTTTGAAGTATCAAAGTCCTGGACTAGCCCAAACCTTTCAGCTCTTTAACTTTAGTAAGGCAGGACTAGAAACCCCATAGTAGATTAAGGGGTAAAATCTAGAAATGGTGACCAAATTTATGTGGCGGGAAAACCCTGCACTAAATGCTGTTTGATAATGGTGCTTGGGGCTGAGCACCATTTGTAGAATACACCTAGAGTGGCTTCCGGCGCCCAACTTTGGGCTTGAGTACTTACGCCTGCTGAAACCTGGTGCAAATCCAGGCGTGCAAGTTGGGCTCGTATTCCCAGGATTCTATAACACTGCACCTAAATATTGGAACACCCCTGACCTGCCCATGCCCCTCCCATTGCCAGACCACCTTTTGGGTTGCACATGAGACATTTTGGGTGTATGGCGTTAACACCCAACTTAGTGCCAATTAATGCCAATAATTGGTTGTTAGTACCCAGTTGACTAGTTTACACGCGCATCTGTTCTAAGCCCAAATTTAGAACTTATATAGAATCAGGAGGTTAATGTACATAGATAGGCAAACTGTCCTTCAAATTGGAATTTAAACTTTTCACTTTTTTTTCCTGTTGATGAGGTCTTATTTTCTTCATTTCTTTTTGCGACTGTAGATTACGGTATAAGGGATATTTTGGTGGCGTCACAGCAATGACCAGGGATCAGTTTTCCAAGGTAAATGGATTCTCCAACAACTACTGGGGCTGGGGAGGAGAGGACGACGACTTGAGAGAAAGGTGAGTGAGGTTTGGGGGATAACTGGATCTATGCATGGACGCAAACACGTGCAACAATTGTATAAATTGGCACCTCATTTTAGGCTTAGTGCCAGTTCTATAACGGTTTAAGGATATGCCTAAACTCTTATAGATTATTGTGTAAAGCTGCATTGGTGTGCCAAAAGTTAGGTGCGCCTACTTACAACAGATCAATGTCTGGGCTAAGTGGGCACACCTAAGTGTGACATGTAATCCTCGCAATGGATAGTATTCTATAAATTGCGTGCGTTGCTTGGCGACACACCAGGACATGCCCATGCTCCGCCCATGTGTACATGCCCCTGACAGCTGTGTGCTAAGTGGTTTAGGTGCACTGTATATAGACTAGCACTTAAGGCCTTATTTACTAAGCAGTGTCATAGGCGCGTTAATATTATTTAACGTGCGTTAACCATATGTGTGCCTACAATATCCCTATAGGCGCCTACATGGTTAGCACACTTGCCAAGTGTAGGCGTGCTAAAAACACTAATGCACATTAGTAAACAGGGCCCTAAGTACTTATGCACATAACTACCAGTTATTGGCAGAATCGCGCATATAAGCACTTCTATGAACTAAGTGCCAGCTTATAGAATTGACTTTTTAGATTGTAAAAGCCCTCTGGGGACTGGAAAATGCCTACTGTACCTGAATGTAACTTGCTTTGAGCTACAGCTGAAAAAGGTAGGACCTCAATCCAAATATGATAGATCCTCAAACATACCCCTTCGAGTATAATTTAGGGGAACATGGATCTGCTATATTAATTCTTCAAGTCTAAGGGTAAATCTGTATTGATGCCAAAACCATTAGTAGCTGGTCATCACATAAACGCCAATCAATTTCCATGAGAACCTGGAAAACCCCGAGCTGTAGAAAAGTACAGTAGTCAAATGAAAGCCTATTTATAGAGTCTAGAGTATAGCGTGTTATGATTAGATATTTACATTTCTATATATATAGACACTGAAGGATCTGAAGATGTACTCTAGAAGAAAGAAGGGAATGAGAAGAACTGATAAAACCATCAGATTATAAAGCCAGGCATCAACAAAATTAACTAGAAATTGGTATTCTTTATAAAAGGAGAGGATCATGGATAAGGGAGTTATATAAAGCAGAAGGGAGGGAAACTCTTAAGGATATGAGAACTTTTTGTTTCAGTGAAAGAGACTCTATTGGGGCCAAAATGGTTTATATGCATGACGGACAAAGAAGGAGTTTAATGGAGAATGGGAGAAAAAAGACAAAATGATAACTTAAAACTTGTGACAGCACAGTAGGCAAGACTCGGGTTGGGGGGGTGGTGGTGAGTGGTTTGTAGTCCAAAAATGAATGATGATTTTTTTTTTATTAGTTTCCTACATCATGTATGGAAATATTTTTGTTTTGTTTAGTTTTCGTTGCAAGTGGTGTTCCTCAGGTTGTTGTTTGGTAGGGGTTGGTGACCTACCTTGTCATTAGGATCCTACTTTTATCCTCACTGCTGAAACACAGGTTATCCAGAATACTTTAAGGAACTTTTATTTGCTCTGAGGTTAAGAATATTATAGCCAGGGCTATCTTTGCCCTCCTTTCTACATAGTCCTCACGAATTCCCGGGTCCCCTTGCACTTCTCTCAAAAACGGATCTAAGGTTAAGACAAATAATAGAGGAGATAGGGGACAGCCCTCCCTAATTCCTCAAAAAAATAGGAAAAACAGTAGAAAGATGACCATTAACCCATCTACTAGCCTTTCGTTTAGCATATAAAGCATGAACCGCTTGAAGGAAACGGACCGCTTATGCCATAGCCCTGCAAAGCCACAAACATAAAATCCCAACGGATGCGATCCAAAGCTTTTCTGCATCAAAACTGATTAATAAAGAAGTACCTATCCACTTAATCTGTTCTAGTGTACCCAAAATTTTCCTAATATCCCTGACAAATCTCATTTGAGAGTCTGATAGACTTGTAGGGAGCACTCGAGCCAACAGCTTAGCCTCCGAACAGAGCAGTGATATGAACTCCAGGACCAATGGATCCCTCCCTGGTTTGGGTAAGGCTATTTGCACAGAGGCCAAGCTGTCAGAAAAGCCTGGTTATCTATAATGAAATTTAAACACATTGGTCAACGGCTTTAATGTTCTTCCTTGCAATATTTTATAGAGTTCTGCTCAGAATCCCATCTGGACTGGGTGCTTTACACAGAGCACTTTGTTGAAGCACATATTCCACCTTTCCTAGATGAAAGTCATTCAAGAACTCTCTAGCAGCCTATGAATTCTGGAGCATTTCTATGCTAGACAAGTCACTATTTCCATCTAGACCTTCATGCCTAGGCTTTAGCATATAACGCCTCATAAAATGGTTGATTTAAAAAGCTGGCAAATCTCCTCATCCAACCTAACTACCTTTCTAGTAGGTGATTTCATTCTCAAAATTGTAGGGGAGCCCTCCCAAACATGCATCAACCTAGACAAGTTTACCATTGTAGTTCTCATGTTTGTAAAATTGATAATATTTTAAAATGCTGAATACATTTTTTTGCCCTTTTGATGAAGGAGTTCATTAAGGGATGATTGAGACCTCAACAATTGGAACTTATCCTGAGGAGTGGGATGGTCTCCCAAAAATGCCTCATTCTTGTCTGACTCTTTCCTAAGCATAATATTTCCCTATCCCTAGCTTTACGCTTCTGCTACAATAACCAATTATTTCCCCTCTAAGCAGCACTTTAGCAGTCTCCCAAAAGAGAATAGGCTGTGTTAAAAGTCCTGGATAAATGGCTTTTGGAAAATGAACTCATGAACTAGCCACCTCTCCTGCAGGCAAATGTATACTCTGGTGGTTCTTTACATTTGTGTGATATTCAGCACCTATTATTTTCTTTGACTGCTGTACTCTGCTGCCCTAAGTAACTGTCTACTCTGCCTAATGGTTAAGCTGGCCCTGAACAGCCAGTACAACAAGGTTAGAGTGAGGAGAAGTGAAGGGGTCTAGACTGACTTTTGCTAGAATCCACCCATGCGCACAGGTAAGTATGGAAGCATACCGTGCTCCCACTGAGCCAATCTGTAGCAGGGCTGGCCTTATCATTGAGTGAGTGCGTATGTTTTGCATACCGGCTCTGCTTTTCTGCCCAGCTTTCCACTCCTTGATTCAGGCAAATGAAGTCCCGGTGAGTTTCTGAACATCCACCACAGGCTGCCCCTGATCTGTAGTCTCTTCCTGAGGATTTTCCCTGTGATAGCTGGGTTAAATGAGGGAAATAACCCTGATAGTTAAGATTTATGGTGTTATTGTAGTCTTAATAGAGGCTGGCGCCAATTCAGACCAAAACCCAAAACAATCAGGAAGAAAATCCATCAGGCAAAAATAATTGCAAATGTCAACATCAAATAACATTGAAATAACATCAATATGAGGGAGGAAGTGGCGTCACCCACGAAGATGGCGGTTTAGCGCTTTTGCTCCCGCTCATCGCAGCACAAAGAGCATGAGGTCTCCCAACAGGGGCAGCGTTGCTGCAGTTTTTTTGACCCCCAGCGATAGCCACAAAGCGCATGCATCAAATCGCGATGAGCACGCAAGCGGACCTAAGCCAATTCGGCTTTAAAAGCGGAACATCGGCGAACCGCGAGGCAGGAGCAGGCAACCTTCCCCCACGCGCCGGAAAACCAACGGCTGAGGTCACTCAGAACAGCCCATGCCTTTTCGGGGAGGAACCGGAACTGTCAACGGTGGACCCCTTAGCGGAGCTGAAAGAATGGCTGCAAGAGATCTGGACGGATGTAAAAGCGGTCCGGGCGGAACTGGAAACGCTGGGATCCGACCTCCGAGGTGAAATCAGAGATTTGGGGGGTCGCGTGGAGGAGGTGGAAACCCGGATAGAAGAATACTCGGAAGAGATTGGGGCCCTGGACCGAGCGGTCGCAGATGTTCGCTTGGGCCAGCAACAACTGACAGATAAGTTGGAGGACTTGGAGAATAGAAGTAGAAGGCACAACCTACGCTTCAGGTGCATACCTGAAACCCCGGAATATACTGATTGCGAAGCGGTGGTCCAGAAAGTGGTGAGCGCCATCTTGGAAGAGGCAGGAAATCCTCTGGGGGCCGAGGGAGTAGGCCTGGAACGCTCCCACAGATCTCTGGGTCCAGCGAGAAACAATCTACCCCGTGATATTATTGCCTGCTTTCAAGACTACAAATTGAAAGAACTGGTGCTCCAGGCGGCAAGACGCCTCCAAAGTTTTAAATGGGACACATTCCCAATAGAAATCTATCAAGATTTGGCGGCGGCTACCTTAAAACGCCGCGCGGAGTTGAAACCAGTCACAAGGCAGATGCAGGAACTGGGTATCCGATACCGCTGGAAACACCCTTTTGCTCTAGTATTTTACAAAGATGGACGGATGCATCAGGTGAGATCACTGGCTGAAGCTCGAGCAGTGTTATCAGAGGCACAGCAGGAAGCTCCCTCGGAGACCTCCGGGAGAGTTAGCAAGAACAAGACCCAGACACCCCACTCGAAGTGGCAGCATGTGGGTAAAGGACACAAGCGCCTACAACGCCAGCAATCTGCTGGTCATCTTACATGACTGCGGGTAAGGGGGGGGGGGGGTCAATGCAATGCTACTATATGTCGGGTGGAGACCTGACATTTGTTCAGAGGTAATAGCCTTGTAGTTCTTGTCAGTTAAGTTTACAATGGTTTGGATAATTGTTGGCGGGAGACCTGTAAGGGAGTTATAAAGTTATAATACTGCGGTGGGGGGGGGGGAGGGGAGACGATTCCTCCAATAGATACCTCCTCAGACATGAGGGAGGATCAAGGAGTAGCTGGGGGGAGGCGGGTGGGAGGGAGGGGAGGGACATTTGGAGGGGGCATACAGGGAAGGGGTTTGGATAGCAGCGTGGAATGGGTGGATGACAAAAAACAAAAATGTGCCAGGGTGGGCTTTGGGCATTTACAGATGATGAAGGGATGCAAGAAGTAACACTGGCGCTCCTGAATGTCAGGGGTTTAAATGTGCCTATGAAGCGGCAGCTTCTGTTTAGGGAGTTGACTCGCTTAAAAGCAGACATAGCCCTGATACAGGAGACCCATTTAAAGAAGCAATATGAGGGGTTGGCAAACACCGCCAGTATCCACATATCTTCTATGCCTCAAACACACTGGGCACTAAAAGTAAGGGGGTCATGGTGGTATTTAATGATTCTCGCCCATGGCAGTTTCAAAAGGTTATTAGGGACAAGAGAGGTTGTTTTCTCTTGATAAATATGCAACTGGGGGCACAAAAATACACTATATTGAATGTATACGGGCCCAATGAAGATCATGCGGAATCTTTTCAGCACCTAGATCGGGTGCTTTTGGCACACGGGGAGGGGAATTTGCTAGTAGGTGGTGATTTCAATATTACCCCTGATCCACAGCTGGACAATTCCTCTACATCAGTAAAATATGCCCGACAGGGACGAGAGGCACTCCAGACATTTTTGGCTAGATGGCATTTGGGGGATACCTGGAGGCAGGCCCACCCCACCCAACGAGATTACACATATTTTTCCTCGGTCCACAACTTGTTTTCCCATATTGATTTTTGGCTAGGGGACGCGACTGTCATGGGAAATATCAGGGACCAACGCATTGAGCCCCGTACATGGTCGGACCATAGCCCGGTCATGCTTGTGCTGAGGACATCAAAGGGGCGACAGACTGCTCCACAGTGGAGGTTGGATGATGCATTGCTGGCTGAGGTGACCCAGGTGCTCCAATTTGAAAGGCTTATTAAAGAATACTTCCAGTTTAACGATACTGGGGAGGTCTCACCAGGGGTGCTTTGGGAGGGCTTCAAGGCAGTCATGAGGGGTCACTTTATTGCGTTAAAAGCTCATATCCACAGGGAAAAAACCCATGCAGAGGACACTGGACGCAGGAGACTAATGCAGGTGGAGAAATTAATTCGCAGATGGGGCCCAGGAGTCCCCGCACAAAAGTTGCTAGACCAAGCTCATAAAATTAGACAAGAGATCCGCGAGCTTCAGTTGGCAGACATCTCAGAGCAGTTACAAAGGGTACGCCAGTCACATTTTGAGTTTGGCAATAAAGCCAGTAGGCTCTTAGCATATAAATTAAAACATCAGGTACTTAGAACGCATGTCCCCCGTTTAAAAGACGAAAAAGGTGATTGTACCACAGATCCGGGGTCCATACAAGCAATCTTTCAGCGTTATTATGAGAAACTTTATACCCCGGACATTAACCCAGAGGAGGGGGAGATCACTGCTTTCTTAGACCGGGTGTATCTGCCAACACTTACGGAGGGTGCACAAGCTAGGCTTTCCAGGCCAATTGAGCTAGAGGAGGTAATAGGTGCTATTAAAGAGTTGGCGCCTAGCAAGGCCCCGGGCCCCGACGGCTTCACCAATAAGTTCTACAAAACCTTTGCATCTCTTGTGGCTCCGGTGCTGCGAAGGGTATTTAATGACCTAGGAAGGAGAGGATCTCTGCCAGAGACTTGGCATCTAGCGAACATTATAGTTTTGCCTAAACCAGGCAGGGATCCTCAATTGAGCAGCTCTTATAGGCCCATCTCCCTATTGGGGGTGGACTATAAAATTTTCACCTCTATATTGGCAGCTCGCCTGCAGCAGTACCTTCCACAGTTAGTTCACGAAGATCAGGCGGGCTTCGTGTGGGAGCGTCAGACATTTGATAATATCCGCCGGACACTTCATCTTATTCAGTATGCTAACCTCAAGAAAATCCCACTTTGTATAATCTCATTAGATGCAGAAAAGGCATTCGACCGGGTGCATTGGCCATTCTTATTTGCAACCTTGAAGAGGATGGGTATTTCAGGGGATTATTTACATTGGCTATCCTTGTTGTATAGGGCACCAACAGCATCGGTCAGGGTCAATGGGAGCCAGTCATCCACGTTCCCGCTGAGGCGAGGAACACGACAGGGCTGTGCCCTGTCGCCTCTCCTCTTCGCCTTGGCGGTGGAACCACTAGCAGCATACATTAGATCACAACCGGACATTAGGGGATTGAAGCTGGGACCAATAGAGACTCGGATTTTGTTGTTTGCGGATGATATTCTTCTCACACTGACAGACCCCGTCAAGTCACTTCCCATTGTAGGGGCGGCCCTGCGGGACTATGGCTGGGTGGCTGGATTTAAAGTCAATATGGAAAAATCAGAAGCCTTAAATATTACTATACCAGCAGATCAAATGGGGGAGCTGCAAGCTCATTTTCCCTATCGATGGGCGCCTAAATCAATTAAATATCTCGGAGTAAATATTACAAAATGATGGGAGGGACTTTATGAGGCCAACTTTCCAGCAAAGGTACGGGAGTTATTTCTGGAGTTGGATAAATGGGAGGGATTGACGATCTCGTGGATGGGGCAGATCAGTGCGGTTAAAATGATTTTATTGCCCAAAATATTATATCTATTCATAGCGCTACCTATCCCGTTGTCCGACAAATTCTTTAGAGGCCTGCAGCGGAGAGTTTTCTCCTTCATTTGGAAGCGGAAGCCACCACGGGTGCGTAGGTCAGTAATGCATCAGCCACGGGCACATGGAGGGATGGGAGTACCTTCATTTCTGCTTTATTACAGAGCGGCCCACCTCCGTATCCTAGCTGAGTGGCATAATGGGAAAGCGAAGGCTTGGAAAGTTATGGAGCAGTCCTGGTGCGAGTTCCACCCGTTAAAAGCCATACCCTGGCTACCTGATAGGGAGCTAAAAGAGATAATAAAGGTGGCTCCTCCACTGGTAGGGGGGCCACTTAGCAACTGGAGTAAAATTCGCATTAGCTTTTTTCGTGGGCATACTTTTTTCCTGCACATGATGATTAGATACGCGCCGGGATTCTGCCCGGGATCCTCAGATCACTGCTTTAAGAAGTGGGAACAGAGGGGACTGTGGGAGCTGGGTCAGGTGTGGGAAGACGGGGAACTTCTTACTTTTGAGGAAGTGCAGGAGGAATATGGGATTCCTGCCTCCAACGCCTTTCAGTTCCGCCAATTAAGAGATTTTATTCTGAGGCGTACAAAAGAAGAGCTGTGTTTGGAGGAAACACAATTAGAGCGGGCACTGGCTGGAGGAGGAGAAAGAGGAGGGATATCTAGACTATATAAAGCGCTCCTATTACAGTCGCAGCCCATCCTGCACTACACACAGAAGTGGGAAAAACTATTGGGGGTGTCTTATGAATACCATATGTGGGAAAGTGTGTTTACATCTTTACTTAAAGTGTCAATCTCTAATGCATTGGTAGAAAATGGCTATAAAATATTATATTGTTGGTATTACACACCGCAGAGACTAGCCAAGATGTTTAACGGGGGGTCTGCTCTCTGCTGGTGCCAATGTGGCATGGAGGGTGACATGGTCCATATCTGGTGGGCTTGCCCGCAGGCTCAACAGTATTGGATGAGGGTTCTGAAATTGATTGCGAGTATAACAAAAATTGTTTTTCCCATGAAAATGGACCATTGCTTGTTACATATGCGACTTCAGGGCAGCAAAACACACGCGCACCAATTGGCCACTCAGATATTGGTGGCCAGCAAACTGGTGCTGGCAGCGGCATGGAAGCAGCAGACTCTGCCGGGACTGAAGTCGATTCTGCGCAAATTAGACTATATTCAGCTGATGTCTAAGTTGACTGCGATGCGTCTGGGTCGCTTGCTGCCATGCCACCGAATTTGGGACCCCTATACGGAGTGGTTGGCACGACCAGACTCTACCCTGACAATTCAATAGGGGGGAGGGAGGGAGGGGGAGGGGGGATGGTGGGAAAGGGGACATAAACAGTTGGTTAAAAATGTATTGAAGATGTTATACTGATATGTTGGAGGGTGTCCGACTGTGTACCTGAATTTATGGTTGTATGTTGGATCTTTATTCAATAAAAATTGGAAAAGTAAAAAAAACAAAAAAAACAAAAAACATCAATATAGTAACTGAAAGACATGTTTTATTGTCCTTCCATTATTTAGGCTGGATGATAGATAGAAGCATTTTTTGCTGTTGAATAAACTTTGGGTGCAGGTGTTATGTACTTTTCAACTTCTAATGAAAAAAGCAGAAACCAATGTGGCTTTCTCTGTTGTGCCACACCCTCTCCGCCAGCAGAAATAGTAGATATAAATCTAGTTTCCCTTTGAAAATTACTTACAAGGTCTGCATATATAAATGTACCTGTGTACTTTGTAACAATGTAAGCTATGGTTTTATTAGATTAAGAGGCTCATTTTCATTTCAATTCTTTTTATTAGTTTTCCATACAGAAATAAACAAGAGCCCACAACTAGACAACAGATAACATATTACAGCAAATAGTAACCCTGGAGCTCACAGGTAAAACACAAATATCCATTTCTAGATTAAGATAAGATTAAGAAAAGACAAAGAAAGAAGAGAGGGGAGCTGGAGGAGACAAATCAAAGTACAGAGCATGCTAGAAATATAAGACACATCAATATTTATGCATTTCACTGAACAACATTGAAGTAAGATACAAGCGGGAGCCATTTCTCCCTATAACACATAAATCGAGGAGACTGCTTAGCAAGGTGGGATTCATACTTGTACACTTGAAGCAACACGTTCCACCATTCCTGGTAAGTGGCTTGATGCAAGGAGTTCCAGTGCAAGAAGATTACCTTCAGCGCTAAAGATACCATGGTGTTAACTAGTGACCCTTCACTGGGAGTCAGTAGACTTGTATAGCATTGATCCCTGAGTATCACAAATTTATAAGAGATTGAGCCAGGAAGATGAAAGATATCAATCAGTTGTGACCAGATTTCTGACCAGTATTGCTGGATGCATGCATAGTCAAATATAAGGTGCTTTAAATTACCCACTTGTGACAAACAAGACCAACATACTTTAGGGTTAGAGGGATCAATAACATGCATCCTATAAGGTGTCCACAAAGATCTATGCGTAAAGAAATACAACGACTGTATATGGGAAGAAGATCTAGAGCATCTGAAGAGGGATTTCCAAAGTCGTTCCCACAATGAATCAGGAATAGGCTGCTGGAGGTCCTCTTCCCAACATCTACGCAAACCCTTACAAGTAGTGCGGGAATTGCTGAGAAGATACTTGTAAATGTGGGAAGCAGCATGACCAGTTTGTTGGAGCCTCAAACTGAAATCGATAATCTCTGGGATTTGGGTCAAAAACTGCACTTGTAATCTACCTTTATTTTTCTTTTTTAACATGGTGCTAATCTGAAGCCACTGGTAAAATTGGCCATCTGATAATGAGAATTCTGCTTGCAAATCTGAGAATGATTTCTAGCTCTGACTACTCAGATGGATCAAATCTTTTAAAGACCAAATTCCAATACGCTGCCACTGAGACCATGAAACTTGCTTATTACCAATGTTACTATGGAACTTTGTAAGTCTTATGTGCTTTCAAAATTAACCCCCTATGGTGCACCAAAAAGCACTGTTCTAGGATATCACAACCTTCTTCAGTGTCTAAATACTTGTTGATGTAACTGTAGTCCAGATATGGGCAATCCTTAAAGATCAGGATTACATTATTTAAAGTAAAAAAAAAAAAATCATAATGTCCCAGACACCCAACTAGGTTCCATAACATGGCATAGTTTTCAATATAGAGTGGAGGCTATAGAAAATCCAGCCTGAGTAAAATGAAAATGGGTATAAGAAAAGATCCCACATCTCAAACAGGTGAAGGCAATAAATACTGAACCAAACCACATGAAAAGTCATAACACCAAGGTAGGGGACTTCTCCAAGGTTCAAAGAGGATCCTGACTTGGTTTTAATCTTTATATGGCTCATAATCCCTAAACTGAGAACAAGCCTGGCACAGGCAGTTGTTATTAATGGGCCATTCACATTGGTGCTGGACCACTGCTCATCCCTTGATTTTCTAATGTGCGTGCAGGATTTTCTAATGTCCATGTTGTCCAACATTTGTCACCAACAGGCAACAACCACTTAACACCAACTTGCAACAGAACAGTGAGACATCTTTCCTGTCATAATGCTTACTCAGCTGTTTACAAAACAAGGGTATTGTGTGCAATTCTGGTCGCTGTATCTTAAAGATATAGCAGAATTTGAAAAGGTTCAAAGAATGGCAACCAAAATGATTAAGGGGATGAAACTTCTCTCATATGAGGAACGGCTAGACAGGTTACGGCTCTTCAGCTTGGAAAAGAGAAGGCTGAGGCGGATAAGATAGAGGTCTACAAAATCTTGAGTGGTGTACAACGGGTAAAAGTGATTTTTTTTTTTTTACTCTTACCAAAAAGTACACAGACTAGGGGACACTCAAGGAAGTTACATGGTACTACTTTTAAAACGAACAGGAAGAGACTTGAGTTGAAGTGCGTTCTGGCAGCTCTTGACTCACAGGAGGAATCTATCTCCTGGATAGGCTCTTTACCCAGAAATGGGGAAGAGGAAGGGCAAAGCCGTTCTGCTTACCTCCACAAGCCAGGTGAATGCCCCCTCCATGCGACAGAGGACTCTGGAGGAGTTCGGGTTGCAGACACCGGGAGCGCAAGGGAACACCACGAGAGGGTCAAAAGGCAATCCGGACCAAAGCATAGAGGGAGTGACGCTCAGCCCTCCTGTGATTACACCTCCTCCGAGGCCGGGAAGAGAATTGGAGGTAGCGGGGCTACAGCAAGCGGAAGCATCTGTAAGTGGTGATATTTCGTTAGTTGAAGGTGGAGGCCCCGCAGCCATATCGACCCCGGTGCTACCAACTCAACAAGGGAGACAGGCAAGCTTTTTTGCTCAGCCGGTAACATCGCAGCATAGTTTGACCGGAGGAGAGGGCGAAACAACAAGGCCTGCAGTAATCACTTTAGAAGTTCTATGGAACGCGATTCTGGGAATGTCCAAAACTCTGCAACAGCTTTCAGGCTCCCTCTGTGGAGATATAACGGAGGTTAAACAAACTCAGAACCGATTGACTGGTCAGATAGAGGAACAAACCACCAAAGTAGAAGCTCTGGAAAATGAGGTAATAACTTCGAAAGATCTTATTGTGGCGATAATAAAAAATAATAACTTCCAAGAACGTAAGATTGAATACCTAGAAAATCAGGTCAGAAGAAATAATATTCGTATATTAAACTTTCCTAAATCTCCTCTTATACCGCCCATGGAAATGTTAAAGAAGTATTTCAGAGAAATATTGGGCATTTCTCCCGATGGTTTTCCACCAGTGGTGAAGGCTCAATATATAACCGGAATGGGAAGATCAACAAATGTTCCACAACCTGATTTAAATCTAACAGAATTTCTTGAAAGTTCATTGGAAGTTATTTCTGAAAGAACAACTATGCTGGTGACGTTTGCCTTAGAGCCTGATCGGAACAATGTTCTTAGATTGTACTTCCGTCATATAAATACATTTCTCCTAGGATCTAAAGTACAGATATTTCCAGATTTATCTAGAATTACTCAAAGAAGAAGAAAAGAGTTTTTGGCGTTGAAGCCAAGGACTCTGGGTTTAGGAGGAACTTTCCTCCTAAAATTTCCTTGTAGATGTATTATTTCTTTAAATGCACTTAACTATGTTTTTTTTTAACCTGGGAAATTACTAGAATTTATAAATGCTAAAGAGAATCGTGTTCATCCCTGATTATGATACGCTTCTCGGCTGTGTTCTTTTGGGCTCCTTCTACTCTAATTGTAATAATTGAAATTTAAAGTTAATATTACCTAGTACTTGGATCATTGTATTATATTGTGGACTAAAGTTATGAAAATAATTTTCTTTTTTCAATTTTCTTTTTTGCCCATATTATATAACCTTAGGGTTTTGCCGAATTTCCAATGTTTGTTTATAACATGAATGTAAATGAAAAATGCATAAATAAAAAATAAAATAAAAAAAACAAACAGGAAGAAATTTTTTCATTCAATAAATAATTAAGCTCTGGAATTCATTGCCAAGGGATTCGCTAACATTGGTTAGTGTATCTGGGTTTAAAAAACCTGGAGGAAAAGTCCATAGTCTGCTATTGAGATAGGCATGGGGAAATCCACTGCTTGTCCCTGGGATCAGTAACATGTATCTTACTACTATTTGGGAATCTGTCAGGTACCTGTAACCTGAATCGACCAATGCTGGATGGGCTAGATGGACCATTCGCTTGATCTAGTATGGCTATTCTTGTGTTCTTATGGTCCATTACCTAAGTTCGTTCTGTGGCAACTTAAAATTGTAGACATGGAGGGGCATAATCGAACGGAAACGCCTATCTCCATGGGCGTTTATCTCCGAGAACGGGTCCGTGAAGGGGCGGGCCGAGCCGTATTTTCGAAAAAATGGACGTTTTTGAGCTGGGCGTTTGTTTTTTTTTAGCGATAATGGAAACTAAAAACGTCCAGCTCAAAAACGTCCTAATCCGAGCCATTTGGTCGTGGGAGGGGCCAGGATTGGTAGTACACTTGCCCCCCTGATATGCCAGGACACCAACTGGGCACCCTAGGTCAGTGCGGTGGACTTCAGAAAAAGCTCCCACATGCATAGCTCCCTTACCACGGGTGCTGAGCTCCCAACCCCCCTCCCCCAAAACCCACTACCCAAAATGTACAACACTACCATAGCTCTTAGGGGTGAAGGGGGCACCTACATGTGGGTACAGTGGGTTTTGGAGGCCTCCCATTTACCAGCACAAGTGTTACAGGTGGGGGGGGGGGGATGGGCCTGGGGCCACCTGGCTGAAGTGCACTGCGGTACCCACTAAAAGTGCTCCAGGGACCTGCATACACGCAGGCCTCTAGGACTGGTTGCTGCTATATAACATTGGCACACCAGTTGACACCTGAAGACTAATCTCTCCGAAAACATCCTTTATTGGAATAACCGCGTTTACTCACAGTTAACTGCAGATCAGAGGTTGTGCCCCACTGGCAATGAGTCTCCCTGGTACTGAGATGAGCAGTAGGTCAGAGCTGGCAGAATGCTGTACAATGCCCTCTTTCAGCCACATTCAAGGGAAGAACTAAGGAAAGGGAACTAAAACTGGCTTACAAAAGTGGCCACTACCGCATGGACTACAACAGGAAACACAACAGGGCACACTCTGACCTAGTAGGCAGGGGGAAAAGCACCATGGGAGAAGAGCCTACCAACTACCAATATTGTGAGACTGTAACACAAGCTAATGAAATCACGGAGCCCAATACCCTACACCCACCACAATGCAATGCTGATGTGACCCTGTAGTGCACCCGAGAGCCACATCTGACCCAAGGAAAGGCTGTGACAGGATCGAACACATTCTGCTGTCATGGAGGTGGGTACGGCATTTGAGGCTGGCATACAGGCTGGGAAAAAAGTTTTTAAAGTGGGGTTTTTTTTTGGTGGGAGGGGGTTAGTGACCACTGGGGGAGTCCGGGGAGGTCATCCCCGATTCCCTCCAGTGGTCATCTGGGCAGTTGGAGCACTTTTCTGGGACTTGTTCTTGAAAAAAAGGGGTCCAAAAAAAGTGACACAAAATCGCGGTTAAAAACGCCTTTTTTTTTTTTCCGATTATCAGCTAAAGACGCCCATCTCTCCTCGGCTGATAACCACGCCCCAGTTCCGCCTCCACCACGCCTCCGACACGCCCCGTCAACTTTATTCGTTTCCGCGACGGAGTGCAGTTGGAAACGCCCAAAATCGGCTTTCGATTATACCGATTTGGGCGCCTTTGCGAGACAAACGTCTATCTCCCGATTTAGGTCGCACTATAGGCGTTTTTCTCTTTCGAAAATAAGCTGGATTATCTCCCAGCTCAGTTCCTCAGGCCACTTGTGCTACACATTATGCAGGCCAGGAAATCTTTTGCAGTTTGTACTGTGTCCAATATTTGTGTTATGCCCTCGTGTTTATTTATTTATTGCATTTGTATCCCACATTATCCCACCTATTTGCAGGCTAAATGTGGCTTACATAGTTTTGTTATGACATTGTCATTACAGAATATCAGATACAGTTAGTAGTGTGTAGAGATTAAGTAGGGAAGAAAGAGGAAGTGATTAGGCGGATGATAGTAGAAGTGGATTTTCCTAACTGGTTGGGTTGGGAAAGTGAATTAGTGAAGCTGTTGGCTCTCGTTGTAGGCCTTGTTGAAGAAGTATGTCTTCAGAGATTTGCGAAAGCCATGCACAGGCTAGCCAGGAAAAGGAAATAGGACCGTATATTCCTTCCTGTGTGACGCCACCTGGGAGGAGTAGTCCTGAAAGCAGAGAATGAGGCACTCTTCATAACTGATGAATTTTCCAAACTGCAAAGCTCTCAAAATTTCCTGTTCTGTGATTTGAAAATTTAATGAGCGTGGAATCACCACACAGTCTATAGCCCTTAGTACTTTTTGGACCTATGCGGTGTGCCTGCTCAATGCACAGGGGCCCAGCCTTACTCTGCAACTGTACAGAGGTCACAATCATTACAATGTCAATACAATAAAAAATTTAATAGCATAGGGTGTAAGCAAAGACAGAACGTAGATAGAGTAACAGGAGTAAGAAAATAAGGGACTATTGTTAGGGAATATGGAGTCTGCGATAAACAACTGGAGGTGCAGGGTTTATATTGAGGTTCTGCCCAGTCCTATACAGAATCCAGACTTCTGTCCACTGAGAAAAATTTGTTGAATGATGCTATTTATTATGATGGCGATTTTACCGAGTAGCTGAAACTAGGGGGAGGGGGAAGGTTTCTTAATGCATAGACGTTTATACTGTCTTGCATTTCTAATTTTAAAAAAGGAGTTGGGAGAGGGTTGTGTGATGTGGTGGAGGGCAAAGGTGTGGAAATGTTGCTCTAGCTTCCCCCCGCCGCCCCCCAAATATTTCTGTCTAGAGATGCCCTTCTTTTCATGGAAAATGCTTGTGCCACAGAGTATTATTGATATTGCTTTTTCTACTTTTTGCATTTCCAGTCTTTGAGATTACTGCCCTGCCCGCCTTCCCACACCCTGGCTTTTGCTGCTTGTGCCCTTTGAACTAGTGACTCATCTTCTCTGAGAAGACTGGCTAAATAAAAAATGTCAAACTCTTGTATATTCTAGCCTCTTGTTTAATTTCTTATTATGGAACACCCAGTCTCGTTTTATGACCGGAAAGCATTTATTTCTTGCACACTTCCTGCCTCAGAAAGCAGATACTCGGAAAGTGAGCAGGGTTGGAAAAGGCTCTCTGACAGGCTGCTGCAGCAATCAAGTGTGCCACAGGTTAAATGAAGTTCAGTATAAGAATGGAGTCACTGAGGGGTCCTTTTTATTAAGTGCGCTGAAAAACGGCCTGCGCTGGTGTAGATGCATGTATTGGATGTGTGCAGGTCCATTTTTCAGAGCACCTGCAAAAAAGGCCGCTTTTTTTTTAAGCTGAAAATGGACGTGCGGCAAAATAAAAATTGGTCCGCGTCCATTTTGGGCCTGAGACCTTACCACCACCCATTGACTTAGCGGTAAAGTCTCACGCATTAACCGGGTGGTAATTGTCAGTGTCCGTACACTGCTGATTACTGCTTGGTTAGTGCTGTGCGCTGGAAATTTTCCAGCACACATAGTGGACATGCAAAAAAAAAAATGAAATTACCACCTGGGCCACACGGTAGCTGGGCGGTGGGCGCGCTTAGGCACCTGTGCGGCTTAGTGAAAGGGCCCCTGAGTAAAGTCTAATCTGCCCAATCAATGTGGGCCAGCTTTATCTTTGCTATCAAAAAGCTTTTGTCAGGAAAAGTGAATTAATAATCACTTTGACTACAAATAATGAATACATTTAGTGAAATGTGCTCAGAACCAGGTGCTCTTAATGGAAGAAGCAGCCATTCCTTCACTACACTTAACATAAAAAAACTATTGAAAAAAAGACTGATAACTCTAATTGACCAATATATTGTACCATTAATATCCTGTCAGTTCTTACAAAAATGTATAATTCTCGTGTCTGAACTTCAGTGTTTACAAAAAAGTTCATCTTTGGACTATAATATATCTCAATAATCAATCCTTTGCCAATGGGTCTCCTTGCTGGTATGGCTGTGATCTTCACTCCTCGATGCTTTATGTCGGGTCCTCGAGGCAGAACCGGAATTCGTGAGCCCTTGGGCCACTGCCGAGGAGCGGCAGAGACAGGCAAGACCACCCTGGGACTGGATACAAGGAAGAGCAGGACTGGAACTCTGGACTGGAGTAGTAACTGAGGCAGGCAACTAAAACAGGCAGAACAGGAACAGCTTCACCTGTGCTTGACCACCGTTCCTCCGGAGTTGAGCTCCGGAGTGCAGGTGGCCGGCAGGACTTGCAGGATAAGGCAGGAACTGAAGATCCAGAGGACCCACCCTGGGTCTGGGATACACAAGGGAGGCTTGGCACGGAGCTAGACTAGGACTGAAAGCTGCACACTGCCACTAAGCCAGAAACACCAGACAGACTAAGGAGACAAGACGTACACAAGGCTTGGCAGGAGCAGGGGCAAGGATAAACATGCAAGCAAGGCAGGACGGGGTTCAGGATATACACTCGGGATATACACACTAGCTAGGCAGAGACAGGATTCAGGATATACACACTAGCTAGGCAGAAGCAGGACTCAGGATATACAAGCAAGCTTGACAGAAACAGGAACCAGGATATACAGCGAGCTTGGCAAGCAGACAGAAGAAACAACAACCAGGAACTAGCAGAGTCTTTGGGCAGGCAGCAGACAATAGAATAAACCTAGGAGCTAACAGAGTCTTTGGACAGGCGGCAGACAATAGAGTAACCAGGAGCTAACAGAGTCTTAGGCAGGCAGCAGACAATAGAATAAACCAGGAGCTAACAGAGTCTTTGGGCAGGCAGCAGACAGAAGAATAAACCCGGAGCTAACTGAGTCTTTGGACAGGCGGCAGACAGAGGAATAAACCAGGGATAACAGGGTCAGGGCTGAAGCTTCAGACTCCAAATACAGACAGAGAGAAAATGGCTGAAGCTTCGGACTCCAAACACAGAGCAAGGCAAAAGAAGGACTAGCAGTCCACAGACACAAAGCAGAAGGGCAAAAGCCCACACGGAAGGACAGCAGTCCACAAAGACAAAGCAGAAAGGCAGGAGCCCACTCGGAAGGACTAGCAGTCCACAGAGACAAATAGCAGATGGGCAAAAGCCCCAGAGAAAGGCTAAGTAGCAGCACAACAGTGCACTCACTAACCTGACGACCTTTTGGCATAACACATGCAAAGGCCCTGAATGCAAGCACAGCACTTCCTTATGAAGGCTCTCACTGATGATGTCACCTACTGCAGGACAGGAGCAGGGAGCACACTCACACCAAGGAGAGGCTTGGAACACATAGGAAGTGAACACACAGGAAGGACAGGCAGGAGCCATCTTGGAAGCTGGAACAGAACAAGTGGGAGCCGTCTTAGAAGCTGGCTCCTCAGAGAGGCATAGCCCACACAGGTGAGGTCTAGTGAAGTAATCAGCACACAGAGACAGAGACAAACCTAACACAGAAACAGACAGAAGCCAGCACAGATGCTGACCCCCAGAAATAAGGTAAGTCTGAGGGTGGTCACGACCACAGACGTGACACTTTAAACCAAACATATTCTCCTTCAAACAACTTTAATTACACCTCAACATGGCCAGTGTTTTACATTCTGCTTCTTTAGGGGGCTGTTAATAAATAACCTAATCTATAAATAAATTGGGCATGACTGCAACCAGAGTGGGGCACAGAATTTGTTGGGGGGGGGGGGGGTCTAGAATCCAGTTATTATTATGCTACATTTGTATCCCACATTTTCCCACCTTTTTGCAGGCTCAATGTGGCTTACATATAACCGTTAATGGTGTTAGCCGATTCCGGTCTGAACAAATACATAGTATGAATGAATACAAAGTGATATTGTGGTAGAATGATTTGGTTACATTGTGTCGCAAGTGTCCAGGTATTCTTATGTTCTACCCTCCTAGGCCCATTTTGTTCTGTTTCAGGCTGCAGTCTCACACAGTATGTGTATATAGTTTCAGATTGATTAATGTTTTGACCTCACTGTTATGAATTAAAATTGACCTACTGTTGTTGTTGTTTTTGGTGAGTTAGGTAGCTAGAGATTCCAACCAGGGGCGTAGCCACGGGTGGGCCTGGGTGGGCCCAGGCCCACCCACTTTTGCCCAAGGCCCACCCAGGAATGGTGCACTGACTCGCTATCCCCAAGTTGCATCCGTAGCTGGCTTGCTTCCTTCCCTCCGCTCCCACAGCAAGTCCTTCAATTGTTCGTTTTGTTTTTTATTCTGTAGCGGTGCTTCGAACTTGAGACCCCCCCCCCCCCCCCTGCCCGGAAGGTCATCTGTGTCTTTTTCCTCCCTTCTGTTGCTCCTTTCCCTGTGCTCCCACCTCGTTCCGCGAGTCCGCCACTTCAGGTTTTTTTTCTCCCTGCTTCTGCCGTGGTGCTTCTAACTGGCGTGCGCAGGCGATTCACACACACAGGGTGGGATTCAGGGTTCGCTCTTCCGCATCCCACCCTCTTCGATGCAACTTCCTGTTAGGGCAGGACGCACACGGCAGAGGGAACCTCGGAGCCAGCCCGTGTCTGTGAATCGCTGTGCAGTGCACGCCAGAAGCACCGCGGCAGAAGCAGGGAGAAAAAGAAAACTGAAGTGCCGGACTCGCGGAACGAGGTGGGAGCACAGGGAAAGGAGCAACAGAAAGGAGGAAAAAGACAGAGATGACCTTCCGGGCAGGGGGGGTCTGGAGGGAAGGGAGAGAAGTGCTGCCCTGTGGGAGGGGCAGGCTGGGTGCTGGACAAATGGGGGGGCTGTAGGGAGAGAGGGGCTGGAGGGAAAGAGATGCTGGAGCTGTTGGGGAAGGGCTGGAGGGAAGGAAGAGAAGTGCTGGATCCATGGGGGTAGGCTAGAGAGAAGGGAGGGGGGTACTGGACTTGGGGGGGGGGTCTGGAGGGAAGGGAGAGAAGTGCTGCCCTGTGGGAGTGGCTGGCTGGGTCCTGGACATATGGGGGGCCTGTAGGGAGAGAGGAGCTGGAGCTGTGGGGGTAGGGGCTGGAAGGAAAGAGATGCTGGAGCTGTGGGGGGAGGGGCTGGAGGGAAAGAGATGCTGGAGCTGTTGGGGAAGGGCTGGAGGGAAGGAAGAGAAGTGCTGGACCCATGGGGGTAGGCTGGAAAGAAAGGAGAGGGGTACTGGACTTGTGGGGGGGGGGGGGGGTCTGGAGGGAAGGGAGAGAAGTGCTGTACTCATGGGAGGTGGCGGCTGACTGGCTGGAAGGAAGAGAGGTGCTGAACCTGGGAGAAGGGAAAGGAAAGAGATACTGAAGGCAAGGGATGCAAGAACAGGGAGTCAAATACTAAACACACAGAACAAGTGAGAAAAGGAGGGAAGCCAGGCAAGCCAAATGCGGGCAGGGGGAAAGAGGGAGGGGAGAGAAGCTGGATGGGGAAAGATAGTGGCACAAAGATGGATGGTGAGCATGAAGAGAAAAGAAATGCCAAATGGACAGAAGATCCTAGCGAGAGAAGAGAAGTCAGTGGTTAACAGAAACCAGAGCCTGGGATGAACATTATTTGGAGAAAAAAAAAATGACCAAACAACAAAAGGTAGAAAAATATTTTTATTTTCTACTTTGTGATTAGAATACGTCAGATTTGAAATGAACATCTTGCCAGATGTGATGTTAGATATGGCTGGGGCCCAGGGCAGAAATCTAGGAGGGACCCCAGAGCACATTATCAGGCTGCACCTTCTTCAAGTTTTGGCAGGCTTGGGGCTCTCTCTGGCCAGGGGGCCAAGGGCAGTTGCCCTAGCTGCACTCCTCTAACACCATCCCTGGCATGTGTCATCTTTCTTTTTTGCACTGTATAGGAGGAAATGCATCTCTTTCTATTTCTCTGGTATTGTACTACATGAAAAGGCTGGCTTCATGGGATTTCGGTTTAATTAATGTTTATATTTGTGGTCACCTATTCTGTATTTGGCATTTGTGTTCTGTGTGTGTGACCAAGGTATTCTTATAGTATGAATTTTCTATGTAGCATTCTGTAGTAATTTGGCTTGTTCAGTTTTCCTAATAGATGTTGATATTTTAGGGCATCACTGTAATATTTAGGGCCCTAAAATATTGTAGGTAGAATCCTTGTTTTGGGAGCTAGTGCTGGAATGATAGATTTGATCTAGGTTCTGAGTAGCTTGAATTACTTTACACGTCTGTTATTGAGATTACACAAGAGACAAATATGTATTTGGTGAGTTTTATGGGGAAGTGTCCTAGCCCTGCTCTGCATCCACTGTTGGGGAAGGGCCAGGGGGTTCTGTGGATGCAGAATGTATTTGGCTTCAATACCATATAAGACAGAGCTTCCGAAACTGTGGGTTGGGATACCAAATGGGGTCACAAAACCCACATTTGGGGTCACAACTTGAGTGGGCTCTCTATGGTACATTGTTCTGCACCTCCAGGGGGGGTCACATAATTTTATTTGGCCACTATTATGGGGTTGTGGCCACAAAAGAATTGACAAACCCTGATACAGGAGAAGCATAAATGTGTTGGGGGACCATGGCTCAATGGGGACTGAAGAGTGCAGTCTTTTGGACTTCCCTCTAGCTTTAGTGTGGCCTGCACTGCTACCCTCATTGAAGTTATTGGGAGCGAAGTAGGGGTGGAGCATGGGGTGAGGCAGAGCACGGGTGCATCAGGTGGTGGGTTTTTCTCTTTCAGAAAGTTGGTAACCCTAGAGCCCACCCATCCAACCTGTTGGCCCACCCAAAAATTGCCATCTGGCTACGCCACTGATTCCCACATGTGAGTATGACATGGCCTGCATGTTCTTGAAGAAAGCAAAGATACTTACTTATAGCAGGTGTTCTCCGAGGACAGCAGGCCAGTCGTTCTCCCATACCCTTCCCTTGGAATTGCTTTTGTGTAGCTATTATATTGTAGTGCTGGTCCCGTGCTCTTACGGTGGGCGGGAAGGCACTCACGCATATTCAGTAGGGATGCTAGCACATGGCCAATGTATACGCTAGGAAAGCGTTTTGCACCAGGTGAAGTGGATGACAGCCAGTGTTTACTGGGAAAAGCTGCATCTGCTGCAAACTCGCTGTGTCTGAAATGAAAGTTCTTAATCTATCTCTTTGGATTCCGTTAAAGATCCTGTGATCACAGGGGGAAAAGCCGCAGACAGTTGCAAATAAACTGCAGTAGCACTGTAGCCCAGTAAGGACTGACTAATTAAGCTGGGAGCACAAAGGCCCAGAAGAAACTGTTTAGTTTATTAACCTGAAAAACTGCCTTTCCCTAGAGACATCAGAATGGTTAAAAAAAGGTAGATTTAATATCTTAGGCAAATATCTTGTGCAAAGCAAAATATAATGAGGCAACAGATACAAAGTACAGACAATGCACAGAAAGTGGTGAACGAGAACCAAATTCAGCTTGTTGTCCAGCCAACATGTAAAACAAAAGCAGCACAAATAAAAGGAAGCAAAGGCTAGCAAGATGAAACAAGCAAAGCAAATACATTAAAACATCACTTGTGGAGTGAAGGAGTAGCCTAGTGGTTAGAGCACTGGGCTTGATATTTTAAGTGTGCTTGGTTCAAATCCCACTGCTGTTCTTTGTGATCTTGGGCAAGTCACACTCTTTTGCCTCAGGTACTGAATTAGATTGTGAGCCCTCCAGGGATTATGGAAATATCTAGAGTACCTGAAAGTAACTCACCTTGAGCTACTACTGAAAAAGATGCAAGCAAAATCCACATAATTAAATAAGAAATTTATAGTAAACCACCAGGGCATGGATTAGTGTCTGAAGGTCTTTATTGCTGTAAAAATGGACATAATTGCTGAATGTTAAAACAAACAAAAAAAATACAGTAAAATTTATTTCTGCATGGAGAGCTTGGCGTTGTAACTTGGGGTGGAGGGGGGAAGGAACAATATTCCCCGAGATAGATGGCAAGGTTGTTTTGCTGTGCTAATCAGATCAAGAAATTTGAGGCTCTTTGGATTAGCAGTGTGTTTATAGTCGGAGTCTGTTCTTACATGGCCCCCTCTGACAACCTAGTATCAGTGAGGGCTGTAATTATGTGGGAATTATTTCTTTGATATACCTACTTACCATAAGAAATATACAATTTGGAATAATGGGGCAAATAGGGTTTTTCTACCTCCTTACACCCACCCAAGATACAATGGACCAGCCACCTCCCAGATATGGAGTAACAGAAAAGACAGAGGCCGTGCTCTTTCCAAGGAGTAAGTCTTTATTCCAAAATAGATGACAGCAAAGCAATCAGGCGATAAAGTAATTGGGCAAAGTAATTAGAGTAATTAGATAAGGAATTAGGGAATTAGGTAATTAGGTCAAATAATTGGACAGAGTAATTAGATAAAGTAATTGGACAAAGAATGTTAAAGTAACAAATGGCAAAGAAATCAGGCCATAGCAATTTGTTACAAGAGGGAGAGAGACCACTGCTGTAAAAAGTTACTCTCTGTTGATCATCTCCTTCTCTGACTAGATTCAGTACCACAGTGGCTTTATATACACTGGACTGAGCACCAATTCCCCTCCCATCCAGTCTACAACTTGCCATGCCAGCCAAATTTATTGTAACATCAGCTAAATTCTGTCTTACGCTATTGTTTACAGAATACAGAATAATGTTTATAAAACTCAGCATCTTAAAATAAGTTCAAGGTTCTTTTACTGAAGATTGCAGTGCTATTCCCTCGGACCCAGGTCTTATCACTGTTTTATCTAAGTCCTCAACACTTCTACCCTCCCAATGTAAACATATTCTTCTGAGCCAGAGTAAGTGGCACCATTTCTGTAAGGGGAGGGGGAAGAGCACTCTTTGCTGGTACAGTGTGACCTGGCATTTACAGCATCAGCAGAAAGCATAGAAAGATGACGTTTGAGCTTTTAGCTATGTAGGTCATGGGTCATGCCTGTCAGTAAGCAGAAAAGTGCAAATCATCTGTTAATAAAGAGGCTCTTCTAAGGATTATTTCTGCAATTTAAGCTGAATAGATACTGTGTTAGAATGTAAAAATTGCTTGTCACTAGTTTGTAATGAGTTGACCTAAGCCCCCAATTGGATGTCATCAGTGAAAAAAATATAGTTGATCCAGAAGACTTGAATTAAGGCTGCCAGAGGTAGCAGATAAAGATTGAATAAAATAGGAGCCAATACTTAATACTCCGTATTGAACAGGATGAACAGTGGCGAGGGCAGAGTTCAATTAATGTGGAAAGTATGGCTATATAGCTAAGAAATAAGCCAAGCTAAGGGGCCCTTTTATTAAGCCGCAAATTTTGAGGCTCATTTTCAAAGCACTTAGCCTCCCAAAGTTCCATAGAAACCTATGGAACTTAGCCTCCCAAAGTGCTTTGAAAATATGCCTCATAGGCGCCTACACGCGCCCAGCGCGTGTCAATTTTGAGTTACTGCCCGGCTACCGCATGGCCCGTGCGGTAATTTCATTTTTGACATGCATCCACTATGTGCCCTGGGAAAGTTTTATTTTCTGGCACGTGAGCGGTAATCGGCATTTTACATACGTATACTATTACTGCCTGGTTACCGCATGAGACCTTACCGCTAGGTCAATGGCTGGCGGCAGTGGTGTGCTGGTAAATGTTTAACAGGAGGCTCTCTCCCCCGTCCACCTCTGCGCCCCCCTCCCAAATTGCAGAGCTGGCTATAACTGGGGAGAGAGCCTGGGGGGGGGGGGGGGCAATGCACTACTCCAGGAAAAAAAAAATTAAATGATCCTAGGTTCCAATCTAATTCATGTTTAATGTGGGATAAAATGCCATAAATAAGTAAATAAATATAAACTTTTAATGTTGAGCACCTGATTCTCAAAGTGGACATATTCCAAACCCTATAATGAAAATAAAATGATTTTTTTCTACCTTTGTTGTCTGGTGACTTTGTTTTTCTGATCATTCTGGCCCAGTATCCGATTCTGCTGCTATCTGTCCTCATAACTCCATTTCCAGGGCTTCCTTTCCATTTACTTCTTTACTTTCCACCTTTCTTCTTTATTTCTTGCCATACATCTGTAAGTAAAAGCTGGGTCCTCCGCAGACTTGACTGTCCAGTGGATCCAGCTTCTGCCTATTTTTTTCATCCATGTGCAGTTTTTTTTCCTCTCTTCCTTTTCCCTCATCTCATCTCCTTCCTCACTCTTCCCTCCCCTCCATCCATGTCCAGCATTTCTTCTCTCTCCCTTCCCTCCCCTCCATCCACCCATGTCCAGCAACCCTCCTCTCCCCTCCATCCACCCATGTCCAGCAACCCTCCACTCCCCCTGCCCTCTCCTCCATCCACCCATGTCCAGCAACTCTCCTCTCCCCTCCCTCCATCCATATCCAGCAACTCTCCTCTCCCCTGCCCTCTCTCCATCCATCCATACCCAGCGATTCTCTTCTCTCCCCAGCCCCCCTCCAGCCATCCATACCCAGCTAGTCTCTTCTCTCCCCTGCCCCCCCTCCAGCCACCCATACCCAGCGATTCTCTTCTCTCCCCTGCCCCCCTCCAGCGATTCTCTTCTCTCCCCAGCCCCCCTCCAGCCATCCATACCCAGCTATTCTCTTCTTTCCCCTGCCCCCCTCCAGCGATTCTCTTCTCTCCCCTGCTCCCCCTCCAGCCATCCATACCCAGCTATTCTCTTCTTTCCCCTGCCCCCCTCCAGCGATTCTCTTCTCTCCCCTGCTCCCCCTCCAGCCACCCATACCCAGCGATTCTCTTCTCTCCCCTGCCCCCCTCCAGCCATCCATACCCAGCGATTCTCTTCTCTCCCCTGCCCCCCTCCAGCGATTCTCTTCTCTCCCCTGCTCCCCCTCCAGCCACCCATACCCAGCGATTCTCTTCTCTCCCCTGCCCCCCTCCAGCCATCCATACCCAGCGATTCTCTTCTCTCCCCTGCCCCCCTCCAGCGATTCTCTTCTCTCCCCTGCCCCCCCCTCCAGCCACCCATACCCAGCGATTCTCTTCTCTCCCCTGCCCCCCTCCAGCCACCCATACCCAGCGATTCTCTTCTCTCCCCTGCCCACCCTCCAGCGATTCTCCTCTCTCCCCTGATTACCTCCATCGAAGCGGCTGCATTATTTAAAGCCCTGCCCGTCTCTAGCCTTCCCTTCGAGTTCGTTCCCTCAGAGTCCCGCTTCTGACGTCATTTCCTCTTTCCGGGAGGGAGGGACTCTGAGGGAACGAACTCAAAGGGAAGGCTAGAGATGAGCAGGGCTTTTAATAAGGTGGCCGCTTCAACGGAGGTAATAAAAACGATTTAACCCCCCCCCCCCCCCCCCCAGGGCGGTGCAGGCAAACTTCTAAACACTCTCTTTTGCTGCATGGGTTATTTATTTATTTTTCATACAGTGCATGTGGCCAAGACTGAAAAACAAATTTCTTTGGCAACCAAATAGCTAAAATGAACATTGAAACGGGAACAGCAGCAGCTTTCAGTCTCTCAAATACTCCATGTTTGTCCAGCTGGAGAAAATCTGCAGGAAGGGTAAACAAACTCTTATTAGCAAAGGTTTATTATCTGCACACTCCAGCAAGAAGAGGTAATAACACAGTTAGTTTTGCATTTTATGTTCAATCAGAGGTTTAGTCACATCCCTTTCTTTTTCTTCTTTGCAGAGTAATGTTCTTTTCAAGCACAAGTTAAGCCAGTAACCGTTTTCTTTATAATCGCAGGAGATCTGGCACAATTCTTTATTCTTATCCTGAGGCTGCTTGGCTTCCTAGAGATTACCTGAGCAAACACGGGCAGACACTTTCCCTTTCTCCGTCTGTGCACCAGGAAGTTCGCCTTCCAGTCTGTTTACCCTCCAAATGTCCTGCATTTAACCCATTCAAGCCTCTTTAGGACAATCATTGTAAACGGGCTTCTTAAGCTTTTCTTTATAGTCCTGTAACAGTACGTTGTATCCAGTGGTGGGAGGTGAGGTAAACAGGTAAGCATGGCTTGTGGCATCCTCCTGCCATGCTTACCTCGTTTACTGGAGCCGGCTCGCTGTGCAGAACAACCAGCTCGCTGGCGGTAAGGTCTCAGACCCAAAATGGACACGCAGCAATTTTCATTTTGCCGCATGTCCATTTTCAGCAAAAATTTTAAAAAGGCATTTTTTTACAGGTGCACTGAAAATTGATTCTGCGCTCACCCAAAATATGCGTCTACATTACCATAGGCCATTTTTCAGCGTGCCTCTGTAAAAGGGCCCCTAAGACGTCACTGGCAAAACCCAAACTCCTTCAGTTGCCAGATCAGCAGGGCAAAATTAAGTTGAATGCCATATTTTTATATAAAAAAAAAAGACAATGAGAGCCTCATTTCGTACCCCTTATCCCAACCTTAATTCAATTTCATGTAATAGGGCTGTGGAGTCGGAATTGAAGTCAGAAGCAATTTTGGGTAGGGTTGGAGTGGTAAAAATGTACAGACTCTTGACTCCAGCTTCAAAATAAAAATGCACAATACAAGTACGGTCTTGATTATCCAACATAAACAGGACCATTGTCTGATAGTGTGGAAAACACTACATAAACCCCTCAAACAACACATAAACAAAGGCGTCGAGGTCATGTTTAAAAAAATTGTTTAACAGCACTATAGCACATTCTGCAGGATGATTGGAGTGCTAAAACAATTACTGTACATGTGCTTGCTGTGAAACAAATATTTTTTAATAGAAATAAACACGATAGAGAGAGGCTTTGGGGCTTGGAAGGCATTTGGAGACTTTGCTCGTGACATCATTAACACCGCCTCTCTCTCCTAGTACATCTGCTGAATGCGTCAAGGGTCTGTAAGAGGGTGAGGGGCTTCAGGGCTTGGCAGGCATTTGGAGGCAAGACTTTGCTCGTGATATCATTAACCCAGACTCTGTTTCCCAGTACATCTGCTGTATGCACCATGGCCATTGGGGCAGGCCCGAAAGTCCTTTCAAAACATATAGAAGTGGATCAAACCTCATTGGGCTTTTACTGGAGATATTATATTATGAAGAGAGCGAATAAATCAAAATGTAAAAGCTGTGAAAGCTACTACGTCCACTCCTAAGGATAGGGGCCCAATGGATAAACATCTTAAGCCGGTCCTGTGAGTACATCTGTGTTGACATCAGAGGGAACTTCTTTAAGCTTCAATGGTAGAATCCCTCCCTTACTGCCCACAAGCAGATTTCAAGCTGAAACCGCAACCAAAGAGTTGCAGGGGGAAGCTGAACAAAATCCTGCCCAGGAGACGTCAGTTCAACATCTGTTGTAGCTACAACCAGTCATTTTTGATTGGTCAGCTGAGATTCCAGTTGGGACAGTGGTGGAAGAAATTTCTTTGATGGTCTTTTGGTGGGTGATTTCTAGAACAGAGTCTTTTACAAGGAGAAGGTTGCAGAGTTATGTGATTTTTGAGTTCAGGTGGAAGATAAGGTCACTCACTAACTTAGAATCTGCAATTTCATCTGTGCAGCCTCAGGTTCAGGCCTTACTGACAGTTAATGCCTCTTCAGTTAAGGCAAACCTGAGTGTTCTGCATAGACTGGAGTTAATGGACAATCATTTACGTATAAAAAATTTTAAATTTCTAAATTTTCCTATGACTTACTGGATTTCCCCTGAAATTTTGCTCAAGAAGTATTTTGTAGAGGTGTTACATTTAGATAAGGTGGAGAGTTTTCCTTTTTTTTTTAATTTACTGCAATTTTTCATATCAGAACAAGCAATATAATCTTGTTACAAAGAAATATGAGTCAATAACATATCAAATACATAGGAAGGTATAAAGACAAAAACTCTACTAGACCACAGATGGAGGTGCTAATACAGCATTATATGGTGATTACTATTAGAGGTAATTTGAAAAAGAAGAAAAGGCTTTAACATCTCATGACAAATCCATATCTCCAATTCTGCCAGGGTCACCTACATTGGACACAATTGCAGAAGTAATTGGAATCAAAGATTTCTTAGCATCTAAAAAGAATCTTAACTAATGTGGGACAAAGAATATATGGGAATTACCTTAGTTTCACTAAACACTTACAAGGATATCTAAGGAAGAACGAAGCACCCAGACTTTGCATCTGTCCTCATGGCTAAGAAACATTTTCTATGCTCTTGAGTTGATCTCGCTAGATCATGAAAAATCCAAATTTAATGTCCCAAAAATAAAGTCCACATATTATGAAAATAGAGATGAAGTATCATATCTATGTTGATGCCACAGGATATATGACTGACCTCATAGTCATATATATAAATATTCACCACCCTAGTTGCAAAGGACTCAAGTACAAATCAATTTATGGATCCAGCTTCTCCTATATAAGTACGCAACTCTGGAATGCACTCCCTAAAGCTGTAAAAACTACGTACGACCACCTCAACTTCCGGAAATCACTAAAGACCAACCTGTTTGAAAAGGCATACTCTACTGACCCAGCATAAGTGCCTGAACCCAGCAACACAAAGAGAAACCTAAACTTGTAATGAACACTATTTAACTTCCCTCTCTACTATTTCAAATGATTCTGTAACATATTTATCTCATTGACAATAACATCACTCTGTTTCTTCACCGGATGTGGCTATCACCTCACGGTACTATGTAAGCCACATTGAGCCTGCAAATAGGTGGGAAAATGTGGGGTACAAATGTAATAAATAAATATCTTGTTCAAAAACCAGAGTAATCGGTAAGGTTGCTTTCCCAACAACCAAAAGCCCTTCAGAGGCTAATTCAATTGCCACATTAGAATTGGCTACTGCCACAGATATATTTCCCAAATGTTCATTCTGAGGCTATATTCCGGACTTGGAAGGCATATAATATGCTCTGGCTATGGATGGTAATAACTGATGGAATCTTCAAATTCTCAGTCAAATATTTCTTAAAAAGATACAATGGTGTCATATCTTGGGACTTTAGGAAAATCCAATATCCTAAGATTAAGACATCTAGTGTAATTTTCCAAAACCTAAATCCTTCTATTTGATTGGGTCTTATCCTTAAAGTATTATTGACTGACCTACTTTCCACCTCTTTCCAGGGAATCAGTTTTCCCCTTCTGTGTCTCTAGTTGTTGCTCAGTTGCCTGAATTTTATTTTGCAGTTCTTTTGCAAGTGGTCTTTGCAGGGGTGGGGGGCAGAGGATTCTACTGATAGTACCTGGGTAGATGTTATTGAAGCCACTAGTGCTGCTCTTGTTATGGGTTGGGTTCCCTCTAAGACAAGCTACATTCCCAGAGCCAGACTCTTGCTCTGTAGGGGCAGCCAGTCCCACCCAAACTTGAACACTGACCTCCAACAGGGGTGTTTTCCCCTCTGCACCAAGCAACTGCCTCACAGAACTTCTTGTAACTAAAGGCTGAGATTGGGGGCTGAGAAAATTCTCATCTCCCAGGGGGCTCAACCCCCCCCCCCCCTTCCCCGGAAGAGCCACAGCAGCAGAAACTGGCTTCCCATCTGCTCCACTGTGCTGCGGCTGAGACAAAGAAGAAACTGAAGCTGTAGGGGTGTGAACAACCGCCTTCCCCCTTTTCGGAGGGATAAGAAAAAATTACAAAAGAAGAATTTAGGAGACACCAGAGCAGTTGCGATCAGGATGCTGCCATCTTGACTCCACTCAGAATTTTCCTATTCTCAGGTGTTTCTATTTGCCTAAGGTAACCTCTGAAGCAGTTATACAACCTTCCACAGAGGAGGGTCAGTTAACAGCATTTTTAGAAGACTCTCAGGATATTATTTCTTCACATGCTACATTATTAGTGACCTTTACTTCTGAATTGGATAAATTGAAGTTATTGAAATTGTACTTTAAGGTGAAACGTGCAGTTTTGTGGGCAAGTAATACAAACCTTTCCAGATGTGGCATGTTCCACCCAGCAAAGGAAGAAACATTTTTCTTAATTTAAAACCCAAGGTTTTGGCTTTGGGTGCAATGTTTTTCCTTCCTTTTCCCTGTAAATATGTTATACAACATCAAGGGAAGAGATTTATATTTTTTGATCCTTCTCATCTGTAAAGATATTTGTTAGATCGTGGTCAAGGGAGTAAATAGGATTAAGGGTTTTGTAATTTTGTGAAGCTCTAATGATAGAAAGTTTTCTGTTATTTTTTTCCTTTTTGAGTGTTCTTTCACTGTCTCTGAGATGTGGACTTTATATTTAATAAGGGTACATAGTTGTATTAGTTTTTATTTCTGACTGAGAAAGATATTGGTGTATTTAGCCTTACTATTTTGCATTTCCTATGTAAATAATTTGTAAAATTTAAAAAAAAAAAAAAAAAAGAAAAGAACAATGTCACCTGGGGGGGGGGGGGGGGGGGGGGTCTGTCAGATATGCCAGATTAGCAAAGGTTGGATAATTGAGACTGAACTGTATATGGTAAATTTATAATTTTACACATATATTTTTGTCCTGTGTATATCTATATATATATATATATATATATATATATATATATATATATATACAGTGGGGGAAATAAGTATTTGATCCCTTGCTGATTTTGTAAGTTTGCCCACTGACAAAGACATGAGCAGCCCATAATTGAAGGGTAGGTTATTGGTAACAGTGAGAGATAGCACATCACAAATTAAATCCGGAAAATCACATTGTGGAAAGTATATGAATTTATTTGCATTCTGCAGAGGGAAATAAGTATTTAATCCCTCTGGCAAACAAGACCTAATACTTGGTGGCAAAACCTTGTTGGCAAGCACAGCGGTCAGACGTCTTCTGTAGTTGATGATGAGGTTTGCACACATGTCAGGAGGAATTTTGGTCCACTCCTCTTTGCAGATCATCTCTAAATCATTAAGAGTTCTGGGCTGTCGCTTGGCAACTCACAGCTTCAGCTCCCTCCATAAGTTTTCAATGGGATTAAGGTCTGGTGACTGGCTAGGCCACTCCATGACCCTAATGTGCTTCTTCCTGAGCCACTCCTTTGTTGCCTTGGCTGTATGTTTTGGGTCATTGTCGTGCTGGAAGACCCAGCCACGACCCATTTTTAAGGCCCTGGCGGAGGGAAGGAGGTTGTCACTCAGAATTGTACGGTACATGGCCCCATCCATTCTCCCATTGATGCGGTGAAGTAGTCCTGTGCCCTTAGCAGAGAAACACCCCCAAAACATAACATTTCCACCTCCATGCTTGACAGTGGGGACGGTGTTCTTTGGGTCATAGGCAGCATTTCTCTTCCTCCAAACACGGCGAGTTGAGTTCATGCCAAAGAGCTCAATTTTTGTCTCATCTGACCACAGCACCTTCTCCCAATCACTCTCGGCATCATCCAGGTGTTCACTGGCAAACTTCAGACGGGCCGTCACATGTGCCTTCCGGAGCAGGGGGACCTTGCGGGCACTGCAGGATTGCAATCCGTTATGTCGTAATGTGTTACCAATGGTTTTCGTGGTGACAGTGGTCCCAGCTGCCTTGAGATCATTGATAAGTTCCCCCCCTTGTAGTTGTAGGCTGATTTCTAACCTTCCTCATGATCAAGGATACCCCACGAGGTGAGATTTTGCGTGGAGCCCCAGATCTTTGTCGATTGACAGTCATTTTGTACTTCTTCCATTTTCTTACTATGGCACCAACAGTTGTCTCCTTCTCGCCCAGCGTCTTACTGATGGTTTTGTAGCCCATTCCAGCCTTGTGCAGGTGTATGATCTTGTCCCTGACATCCTTAGACAGCTCCTTGCTCTTGGCCATTTTGTAGAGGTTAGAGTCTGACTGAGTCTGTGGACAGGTGTCTTTCATACAGGTGACCATTGCCGACAGCTGTCTGTCATGCAGGTAACGAGTTGATTTGGAGCATCTACCTGGTCTGTAGGGGCCAGATCTCTTACTGGTTGGTGGGGGATCAAATACTTATTTCCCTCTGCAGAATGCAAATAAATTCATATACTTTCCACAATGTGATTTTCCGGATTTAATTTGTGATGTGCTATCTCTCACTGTTACCAATAACCTACCCTTCAATTATGGGCTGCTCATGTCTTTGTCAGTGGGCAAACTTACAAAATCAGCAAGGGATCAAATACTTATTTCCCCCACTGTATATGTTTTATATTTACCAGTACTTTAGATCCAGAACAATAAATTACACAATTTGAGTAGAATAGTTTGGGCCTAATATAAAGCAATAACTTAAAGCAGCTGTAGCCTCTTAAACCTTTAGAATATCAACTGTACACTAAAATAAGAAATACAGTTGATAAAATGGCTCCAATCTCTTTCCACATGGCCTTTCTAGTCATGTTTTATCAGCTTCCTATCATTAAAAAAATATAAACGATTGGACAAGGGGGTAGTATCTGCAACTTTATCAACACACAAACATAAAGGTCTGTGATAGAAAAGAAGAAAGCTTTACAAACAGAAACAGTTCAAAGGTATGGTTATGATATACAGCAGCTTGTGAAGGACTCAAGGGTTCATTTTATTTTCTGGTAGCACTATGTACTGGGAGATCGGATCTCTCTCTCTCACTCATACACAAAGTGCTTGGTCTGAAATGGGAAACTGAATTAATGGTTTCTCCTTACTTACTTACTAAAGGGTTCTTTTACTAAGGTGTGCTAACAGATTTAGCATGCGCTAATTAATTAGTATGCTTTAAGTGCCCTGTAGCCCATAGGTATACAATGAGCTATGTGGCATTTAGTGCATGCTGATTGTCAGCATGCACTAAATTCGTCAGCACACCTTAGTAAAAGGACCTCTAAAGCAGCAGTCTTGTGCTTATTTTGGTATTCATTTTTTTTTTGGGGGGGGGGGGGTGGAGGGAATGTTGTTGTTCTGGCAGTTTCCTGTTCCTTTTCTGTCTCTAACTCAATCAGAACCATGAACCTTCAGTTGCTACCAGCCAGGGATGTCCCCTGGTCTGATTATTACAGCAGTGGTCATTTATTTGGGATTCATGTAGCACAGTGTTTCCCAAGTCGGTCCTGGAGTACCCCCTTTCCAGTCAGGTTTTCAAGACATCCATAATGAATGTGCATGAAAGAGAGATTTGGAAACAGTATATGCAACTCAATCTCATTCATGTTCATTGTGGATACCCTGAAAACCTGACCGGCAATGGGGTACTCCCAGACCGACTTGAGAAATACTGATGTAGCGGAACTCTTCTGGTCAGCCTGTAGTCATGTGTCCTAAAGCCCAGGTCCCAGCTGCCAAAATTCCCTTCCCTAATCCTGCCACCACAGCATCCTTGGGCACCTGGGGTAGCGGAAGACCCAAATTAGGATTAGCTAGGAAGCTTCAACATGGCACTGCTACACATCACTTCTGCCAGGCCCTAGAGTTGACTTTTGATCACGTCATGGATTGAGTTAGAAGAGAGGGGGAACAGTATACCCTAACTATATCATGGAGACAGTCTTCTATCATACAAGTGGGTTAAAATAATTAAACAGTTAATGACATGAAATGGCAAAGTGAGGAACAATAAAAATAATAAGATACTCATTTGGAGGGGTATTTATAAACTTTTTTTGTGCATATATGCAACTTTTGGACAGCACTCCTCAGCAGTCTGGCTGTTTGGGATACCCATTATAAATATGGATAAGGGAGATTTGCATACACCGGGTCTCTAATTAATGCAGATTCATTCCATGCATATTCATTGTAGCTATTTTGAAAGTGTCCATTGGAACAAGATATACAGGTTCTTTGTTTTGTCGCTTGTTCTGCTATAGTCTATTTTTAAAGATGTTAGAGCAGGGACATTATCACGGCAGGGCCTTGTCCCCTCCACTTTAGCCTGAAGCCTTCCCAAAGCTGGGTACACCAGTCTTGTAGCTGGTGGGGATCCCAAGTCCTGTCAGCTGTGTAGTGTAGTGCAATGCAGCACAAAAGTATGGCGGCACGTTGAGTGGCTGATGCCATCATTGTGAGCGCATTCGGTTCTTGTGGGAGTACTTCCTGATGCTGACATCAGGAGATAGCATTGGGGCAGTGCCAGTGATTGTAGCTCAGCTGCACTAAACAACTGACTTTGGGCTCTAAATTTCTTCATTTCTCTGGAATTTGAAATTCCCACCATCTAAGGTAGTTCTTAATTTTGGTGGGGTTGGAGGGAAGAGGAAAAGGGGTGCCTAATGACTGGTCATGTTAACTATTGGTTTCCCCACCCCCCTTAAAAATTACTTATTTGTAAAATAAATCCCGGCAGCTGGAATCTTCTCAACAATCGACTGGGCTTTTGTGATATTTTCTCTGCATCAGTCTATAAAATGATGCTAATATTAAAATATAACCTAATACTAGCTGTTTCATTCTGTACTTCTGTAGAAGGGTTGGAAATCTTCAGCCCAAGCCTATTTGCACAGGGGCTACATTTTCAGGACATCCTTAATAAACATGAATGAGAGAGTTGAAAGCAATCTCTATGGCATATTCACAGTGAATATGCAAGTCCAGCATGGGTTGAGAACCACTGATGGTATAGATTGGGTAGGGAACCTCCAATCATGAAGGGCCACACAGCAGTCAGGTTTTCAGACTCTCTCTAATGAATATTCATGAAAGAATGCTAATGCAAAATTGTCTCCATCTTATCCATATTCGTAGTAGATACCCTGAAATCTAGACTGTCTGGGGGTGTTGTGCGGATTGGATTGAGAAACCTACTGTTTGGTGTGCTTGAGGCTTGGAAAGTACATTATGTTTTTTCAACTCATCAGTTGAAAGGAAAAGCATTTTTACTATAATAATAATTTAACAAAAATCAAGTCATGGGCTGGCCTAGTGGCTCACATGGTGTGTTACCTGCTTAGCATGTAAAAGGTCCCTTGTTTGATTCCCATGGTTAGGATTTTGCTTCCTGGGTTAACTGGGGACTTTGCTAATGCAGGATTCAGAGCCCCCCCCCCCCCCTATGCATTAGAAAAAGTTAAGTTGCTTGTAAAATTTTATCCTAAGGAAAGGATTTTTTGCTTTGTGGCCAGAAAATTCAGATGTTTCAAGATGGTAGCAAGATCAACTCAGATATGTAAAAAAATATATTTTTTGGGGGGGGGGGGGGGGGTAGCATTTGAAAAGTCTTCTTGTTTTGGGACCCATTTTTATTAAATGTATTTTTTATAGTTCCCGTATAAATACTTCATTACTGATGGTAATTCTAGTTATGTTAAAAAAAAAAAAAATCTTAATCATTTAGGTCCTCTTTTTTACCAGACCTCACTAGCGAGTCCTGCGTGGCAATGCTGACGAAGCAGTTTAGTAAAAGGGATCCTTGGTGAAATTTCTTGGCTAATAAAAAAAATAAAAAATCAGAGTGTTCAGTTGGGAGGGAAAGGGGTATTAATTAGATTTGCAGGTGACAGGAATTGTCCTAAGATTTCAAATTGTAATTTTTTTTGCTTGTTAAAGTTTTGCTACACTCTCTTCTTGATGTGGGCTAATTAGTTTATAATTTCTTTGTTAATTTCCATGTTGATGTATATTTCTTCTTGAAATATTGTAACTAGTCAAAACTTAAGCTAATTTAAAAACAAAATAAAATCTCAAACCTTAATGAAAATATGAAATTCAAGGGCCAAGATGTTTGGAACAAACTGTGATAAAGAATAAATGAAATCTAATACCTTAAAATCATTTGGAGAAAAAAAAGCACTTTCTGCAAGTGTTGGAATTAAAACAACCCCTGGTATACTTTCAGGAAATTTAGGGGCCTTTTTTCTACTGTGCAGCCATGTTCTGCACTTGGCACATAGGTTTTTAACTTACCATACAGTAAGTGTTTGGGATGTTTCCAGCATCTTCATGTGCACTTACCACACAGAAAATATCTTAACCATGTGGCAACCACAGGGGCCCGAGTGCATCATCCATGTTACCGTAGCTAACTACAACGTGCAGTCCATGCTCATTTCCTACCCATAACAAGATACACAGCTAATGTGTAAATTAACTGCACTGTCGTTAGCTGCTTAGTGCATATTAGTAAAAGTGCCCCTTCGTTTGTGATGCAAAAATACATTTTGTCCGAACTCCACTGCCATTATACAAATGTTTCTAACATTTGTGTATATGCTTAACAGCAGCTGTCACAGGAAAAGAGAGGATTCTCTCATTTTGTAAGAACATCTTGGGGTGGGATATAATAAAAGCATGCAGGAGTCGGCAGTCGTGTGCCGTTCTTTGCAGCAAGTCTTGAGAAGGCCCCCTGAGGGCTGGACTCTACCTAGTACTCACCAAAATCTTGCTTCTTTTAGGGTGACTCTTAATAAGATGAAGGTGGTTCGACCATTCTCTGATGTAGCCAAATACACTATGATCTTCCACACCAGAGACAGTGGCAATGAAGTGAATAGCGAAAGGTGAGTCAGTACTGTTTCAGAAGACAGCAACATGGCAGAACTCCTTTATTTATACTAGATCTTTTCAGCCACATTCGTTATATATATTGACTCCCAAAATAATCAGATCTCCTTTTTAAAGAGAGATTCGTCTTATCTATTTCAAAATGCTGGGTAGAATATAATGCTATTTGAAAATTTGTAATGCTGATTATACACTAACTTAAACAGACGATATTCTGTTTCTTTTCCCCCCTCTTCTCCCACTCCATCTTTGAATCTTTCTTTTCCAGATGGCATGTCTGATGTTCTCTGGAGAATTGTTACTGAACTGAGGGGTACTTGGGGCTTGAGTGTATCACCTGTGCAGTCTGTCCCAGACTTGATTGGCAGTGATAAGGGATCTGAAAGTGGATCACTTGCCTTACACTCTGTAAAACTACAGTCCAAACTGTAGGGCTGGCCCAAAGAAAACTGTTAGTATTGAGCTACTTTAAGCTGGCTTAAGCTGTCTTGTCCTTCCTACTCCACACTGTTTACGGGGGAACAGCTGCAGTACATGATCTACTGATAGGTTTCACAGGGGCTTGAATGCCACTTGTGAAGCAACAAATTTCTGGTGATTGTCCCAAGGGTTGATTCATAGAGAATAACTTATATAAGGAGAAAATGAAATGGAATATACCGTATTTTTCGGACTATAAGACGCACCGGACCATAAGACGCACCTAGGTTTTAGAGGAGGGAAATAGGAAAAAAAAATTTTTCCTTTTTCCCTCCTCTAAAACCTAGGTGCTCCGGTGCGTCTTGTCCGAGTTCGGGATCGCCCTCCCCCCGAGTTCGGGATCGCCCTCCCCTACTCACGTCACGCGATGTTCCCTGGTGGTCTAGTGACGTCGGGGCAGGAAAGAGCCCCCTCTTTCCTGCCCAGCGCGCTGCTCTCCGTCCTCCTGTATGCTGCCTGACGGTCTCGGCGAGATTCAAAATGGCCGCTGAGACTTCAATTCTCGGCGGCCATTTTGAATCTCGCCGAGACCGTCAGGCAGCATACAGGAGGACGGAGAGCAGCGCGCTGGGCAGGAAAGAGGGGGCTCTTTCCTGCCCCGACGTCACTAGACCACCAGGGAACATCGCGTGACGTGAGTAGGGGAGGGCGATCCCGAACTCGGGGGGAGGGCGATCCCGAACTCGGAACTCGCTACCTTCGGACCATAAGACGCACCCCCCATTTTCCTCCCAAATTTTTGGGGAAAAAAGTGCGTCTTATAGTCCGAAAAATACGGTAAGTTCGCAATACTTTTGGGGCTAGTTGAAATGCCTCTTTAAATTTTCTTAGTGTAGTACTTCACACACACGTTCAAATGTTTTGGTCATCGAGATGAGTCTACACCAAAGCCGTTGTAGTAAATTATTGAAAGAAAGCTTAAAGTTCAGAGAAGATCAAAGCAACTGGCAATTATATGCTACAGTGTTTTGCTTAAGTAGTAGCGACTATTGGAGAGGGTCTGTCCATCCATACATATTTGGAGGAGTAGCCTAGTGGTTGTAGCAGGGGGGTCCCTGGTTCAAATCCCACTGCTGCTCCTTGTACTCCTGGGCAAGTCACCTACACCTCTATTGCCTTAGGTACAAAATTAGATTGTGAGCCCTCTAGGGACATGGAAATACCTACTCTACCTGAATGTAACTTACCTTGAGCTACTGTTGAAAGGTGTGAGCAAAATCCAAATAAAATGCTGGTGAGAAGTTGATGGAGGATCCCATTTCTCTGCTGGCAAAGATTGAACATATAAGATAGAGGAGCCCATGCCACTTCTGGTACAGAATTAAAAGATAGAAAGGGTGAGAATGGCCAAGGTGGTACCCTGAGAGAAGTTGTTCGTAAGTTGAGCTCTGAGGCTCACGCCTGGAATGGGGAAAAAGCACAAGGGTCCCAGTAAGAGTTGCCTTTTAGGGAAGTGATCCCAGAGCTACTTATAAAATTGCCAACTTCACTGGACATCCCAGCTCAGACCTTTGAAACTGCGCCCTCTGGAGAGGCAGAAACATCTTTGAGTCCTGTCCAGCACCAAGCTCTGGCATCTCCAGTGCAGCCATCACATCTAAGCTTGCTGCTGAGAGAAATGAAAGCTGATGAACAGACACCCAGATCATCTAGTATGAAACAGAGAGGGTTCTAGTAAACAGAGGAAAATCAGCTAGGCAAACCGTGAGACCCTGGTATTACCGTTCAAGGTGGATCTACAAATGCCTGGAACCTTTAATTAGTGTCTCTCCTTTGGAAAAACCAGCTACAACAACTTTTGAGTTCTCTGTGGAATGCAATCACTGTTTTGCATAAATCTAGTACCACCTTAATATCAGCTGTGGTAGCAAATCAGAAAACTTTTCTTGAAATTTCTCACCAAGTATCATAAGTAGAGGAGTGTGGTAGCCATGTTAGTCCACTCTTAAGGTTCTCAATAGAAATCAAACAAAATAAAACATGGAAAAGAAAATAAGATGATACCTTTTTTATTGGACATAATACATTTCTTGATTAGCTTTCGAAGGTTGCCCTTCTTCCTCAGATCGGAAATAAGCAAATGTCCCCATGCATACTTCCTACCCACCCCCCTCCTCCCACCCTGTCAGACTGTCATAGTAATGCTTGAATGTTTTCACTTATATACATTGTCAGCTAGCAAATTTGCTTATTTCCGATCTGAGGAAGAAGGGCAACCTTCGAAAGCTAATCAAGAAATGTATTAAGTTATGTCCAATAAAAAAGGTATCATCTTATTTTTTTTTCCATGTTTTATTTTGTTTGATTTCTATTGATCGCCAAGTATCACAAATTCAGAAAAGACTGGGAAATTTTGATGAGCAAATGTCTGAGATGCACAGCGTACAGATGGCCCTGATTAAAGACAAGTTGGTAGTGGGAAATGATGGAAAACTCCAAAGGTTACTTGAACCTATGCTTCTTAAATTTCCCCAAACATCCTATTCTTTCACAGATTGAGTTACTTAAGAAATATTTAGAAGTGTTGGGTATATCTAAAGCAGCAATCCCTCTTTCTCTGAAGTATACTATATCCCTTAAAAGACATTTTCAGCTGGAAAAAAACCCCAAGAGACTGCTTCTTTAAAACCAGATGGAGATTTGTCCACAGGACAGTCTGGACTGAACAGCTTTCCTTGAACATTCTGACTCAGAAGTTGTTGCTCGAGCTACTTTTATTGGTGACCTTTGTTTTCTTATAAGAACATGACCACAACCCTGTACTACATCTTTACTTAAAGAATAAGTCCACATGGTTTTGCTGTGTTGCAGAGTTGAGGCATCTAAGTTATGCTTTTCTGAAAGAGTAGGTCTTTAATGATCTCCTAAAGTTGAGATGGTCATAGATTGTTTTCACAGTCTTTGGCAGTGCATTCCACAATTGTGTGCCTATGTAGGAGAAGTTGGATGCATAGGCTAATTTGTATCTGAGTCCTTTGCAGCTTGGGTAGTGGGGATTCAAGTAGGTACGTGATGTTCTGTTTCTGGTTGGGAGATCGATCAGGTCGACCATATATCCTGGGACTTCACAATAGAATGAAGTTTCTAGCAGTCCGACGAGTCCAATCGCTAGGTTAAACATTTAATTTGATTTCTCCAGTAATATATATATTTTTTGATTAAGACTGACTACATTTTTTTTCATCGATTCCAAGAAACAGATGCTTTCTGCACAGGCTCAAGATGATGTTGAAGATCGAGTGATCTTTGCTTCTTTCAGTATAGCCCTTTTTTGTTTCTTGATAATTTAGTATCCTGTGGTTTCTGGAATCTTTCTTTCGACCTCTCCCCCTTTTATTTATGGGCTGAGTAGCACATTTCTTTTCCTTTGTTGTAAATAGGATAGACTTTGAGTGATATTGTTACTGGTGTGCTTTTCTTTTTAAGTTCTTGCTCATGCATATTTTTAAATGCAAATAAAAAAAAACGAAAGGGCGAAGAGTAAAAGGAGGTGAAAGATGACAAGTCTTGGGTGCCACAAAGAAAGCAGGAGGAGAAACCAAACTGACTTTACCTTGATAAGCTCCTTTCACTGTTCTAGTCAGATCATTGCTGCAGTGGTTCTGAGTAGTGGCTATCTGATTAAAATTGATTTGTTTTGGGAAAAATTGGCCTTTCCCCACCTCTTCCTGCTGTCACCAAAAGAAGCTAAAGGAAGTGGGACATCCAAGGAGGCAGGATTGGCAACCACACCAATGGAGAGTCCAGCCCCGTGGTGAGTTTAGATTCTTCTGCAGCTCATCTAGAGACAGCAGCAGTGGCAATGTGAGGGGGAAGGATAGAGGCTGAATGGAAGGGGTGGGGGGGAGAGAGAGGGCAGAGGCTGGATGGAGAGGGGGCAAAGGAGGAGGCCAGAAGCTGGATGGAAAGAGGACAGAGGAGGGCAGACCATGGATGGAAGGAGGAAAGAGGAGGGGAAGACAAGAGAAAAGGAAGGAAGATGCTGGTCTTGGGGAAGGAGGAATACCGGGAGAAGCTGAACATGAAGAGGGATAGGAACAGAGATGTGATGCTGGACAGGGCACAAATAAAGATACACAGAGGGGAAGATGTTCAACCTGGCAGGAAGATAGGGGCAGGGACACAGAGGGGAGTTGAATGATGGACATAGAAGAAATGTCAAATGGACCAGGAGATCCTGGCAAAAGAGTTAAAAGAAGACGAAGGAAAGCAAAAACCAGAGACTGGGACCAACAATTACAAATATTAAAAGACCAGACAACAAAGGTAGAAAAATTAATTTTATTTTCTATTTATTGATAGTAGCCTTAAAGAACTGAATCAAAAACCTTTTGGCCAAAACGGACAGCACTAGTCCTGAACCCTTCTGGAACTCTTTGTCAGGAGCTTTACATCTAGCCATTAGGTGGTCACCCTCATTGATGACTACAAATTGTATTTGGAGATTACTGCAAGAGAAGTCCGTAACTCAGCTTTATAGGATATAGTAGCCAACCACATGAACACTAATACAGTGAAGAAGGCTAAAATGGAACAAAATAAAATCCCACCCCAAACTACCAAAATGTCAGAAGTTTGCATACCATGCAAAAATCACATGAGAAAACCTAGAGGTTTTGATTGTCACAAGTAGTTACCTTTTGTACTTCATCCACTACACATAAATTTATCAAAGCAGGTATGTGACTCGCTGAACAAAAATGTACCAAAAGTGGGATATGTGGCTTAATTTATACCACAAGACAGAGAGATATCAACTGCATAATTAAGCAAAATTTTAGCCTCAGGTATGGACTAATTACATCTTTAAAAATGAGAAGCATTTATAAAAAACAAACAAACAAAAAAAAACTAATTAACCTCAAAAATAACCTGCCCCACATTTGGTACCTGCAGTTTTTAGACTGTAGAACATAAAAAGCCATTAAAGTTGTGACAAAAATTGCAGTATCCCATTCTACTGACCCTATAATACACACAATTTTCAAAAATTGCCCCCCCAAAATGTTTATAGCCTTTATCTCTGTTAAGTGGGGTTACAAATATGGTACCTTTTGCTCAGTAGATCACATATGGACAGCAACTCATTAAACTTTGGCGACAGATGCTACTACCATCTTCAACCAACTTCGGATCTGCTTTGTCCAAAGTTGCATGTTATTTTGGAACTGTCATCTACCTTTGTGTAACCTACATCACGAGACTCCTGAGGCAGGCATGTTTTACGCCAAAACACAGCAGCTGTGTCGAGTCTATTGTGATTGTTCCAATAAAGATCACTGTTTGAACTTACATCTCTCTTAGTTTATTTTGAAAGAGCATATCTACCCCACTTCCCTGAACCCTCTCTTGCCATGATCTATTTGCCAGCTGCCCCACAGCTACATTGTATGTGAATGGCTGCTGTGCACCGAGGGCTAGATGCATCAACCAAACGTTAAAAAATCTAAATCGTAAAAGTGCTTAACGAATTTGAAACAACGAAGAATGCACAAAAAACACAGCTCAGAAATGTTCGGTGCGGTATTGAAAAGTACAATGTATCATCCCTGTCGTTAATTTGCCCCTTAAGCATGCGCAGATCTGAGCATGCCACAAACGTATTAAATCTACTTAGGTTGCTTACGTCAGACTGGGGCGTGCAAGGGGGGGATCGGATCTAACTCTCCTGCTAGATCAGAGAGCATAAAGGCTTGCAGGTCCCGGACCTAGCAGGAGAGTGCAGTTGAAGATGACTCTAAAAAGAAGACCCTCGTAAACCCTCTTTTGTAACAAAAGACCTCTTTCACTGTGATGGAACAAGAAGGGAGGGGGAAGGTGCAGCTTATTTACAGTACTGGGAAATTGGCTTCAGGGGCTAGCAGAGTGTGTTAATTTTCAAAGCTGTGTGAGAAGGAGAGACAGGATTTTTAAGCTGCAGGGAGAAGTGGGGAGCAATGTCTGTATGATCTGGGGGGGGGGGGGGGGGCGGGGAAAGCCGTCCATACAGGACGCCTCTGACAAGCGCCTTTGCCCCCTCCCGATCCTTTTTTGAGGTATGTTTAGTTTTGTAGTGATGCAGGGGGGCGCGGAGAGCCTTGTGTTTGTATCTCACTTGTCTTTTTAAACATGCTGGCTTGGATTTTTATGGTGCAGGGGGCAGCGGGGAGATGACAGCTCAGGCCTTAACGACAGGTCTGAGCTCAGGTAAAATTTCTGATGGTAAGTGATTCGTTGCAATCGTCGGTATGGTTAGTGCATTCCAAATTGTCCACATTTCAATGGTAGTTTCTCGTTTGCATTCCGTTTTCGTTAGCTGCTTGCTTCGTAGGAAAAAGGCCTTTAATGCATGCAATGGTTAGGAATTTCCTTCGTTAAAGGGTTGTTAGAGGGTCGTTAAGATTTAGTGCATCTAGGCCCTAATTTGCATCCAAATCAAACCTGCAACAGACCACTCATTTATGGTCTAGTGTATCGGCTTCAGGGTTCAGTTAATGGTTACCACAAGATTTGACCTTCTAACCCTATATTTAAATCGTCTTTGCAAGCTTTAAGTAAAGGGTAATAGATTTGAGGGTTTGTGATACATCTTTACACGGTGTATATTCAGCTTGTAAGTAGCTTATATAGACTTGTGTTGTATTGTGCCTTTGTGGATTTCAAGCTACTTTGTTAGAATTGTAATGATTGTTCTCTACAAGCATTGTAAGACCTGACACCCTCTTTTTCCTTCCCCCCCCATTTCTTTCCTCAGAATAAGGCTCCTGAGGCAAGTGACAAGAGCGTGGAAGACAGATGGATTAAACTCCTGTTCATATAAATTGTTATCTGTGGAGCACAATACCCTATACACCAATATCACAGTGAACATCAGTATCCCATTCCCAGGCTCTTGACAGTGCATTCTGCATTGCCTATAGCAGAGATGTTATTTCTTTTCCTGGATGTAGGAGGCCTGTAAATCAGATAACTCTCCAGAAATAGTGCTTTGGATACACTGGACTGGTGAAGAAAAGACTTGTATGTAAATTTACAGCATCCTTTTGGGATTCAAGGACAAATAGTAGGTTTTTAGGTAATGAAGATGATACCCGTCTAGTGCTGACTGTGGCAAAGCCACACAGAATGTGATTTTGCCATCTGTTGTATTTTCACAAAATACATGTCCAGGAGAGGGCTATATTCATGCCACTGGATCTATGAACAAAAATGGGCAGTTCTTGAAAAGCAGAATACCCTAATTACATCTGGTAGCACTAAAGAAATGATTAGTAGTACTAATTGCTATGTTTCACTCTATGTAAGTTTCTATGCTACAGAAATGCACTGGGCCATTTTTTTTCTTGGGGGGGGGGGGGAGGGGGGGGGAGACATTTTGTTGGCTTAAGTGGACTATGGGGTTCCAAGTTCTGAACTTGATGTTATCTTTACCTCTTTTTTTCTCCACATGCCAAGTTTCATCCTATGCTGTTAAATTTGTATAATTCTTTCCTATTTGTTGGGTTGGAAAGAATAAAAAAAAAAAGGAACTTAGATGCAGAGGTTCTGTTTTGCAGTGGGTAGTAGCTTCAGCAGACAATCCTATATAATAGAACTCACCCTCAACGTTCTGAGAACACTGACGTCACTTCCTTCAAGACCGGCTCGAAGGGTTCGTGGTGGTGAAGCCACTGAAATCGCTATGTCTCTGGGCCCCGCCCTCGCATCAAACGTGATGACGTCGAGGGCGGAGCAATGGCGTCAGTGGGTCACAACGAACAAGGAGATGAAAGTGGCGTGAGACGACCTCCGCTGGAAAGAGCAAAGAATATCCCAGCTGTGGTTATGTGCGGAAATAAACTAAATTCCTGTACGCTTCACGTGGAGCCGGGGGAGCAGGAGAACAGCGTGTCCCTCGCCATATGGGACGTGGCCGGACAGGACCAGGTACGCGCCAGCTGCAAACATTCCCCCTGACCCAGCCAGCATGAAAGAGCGAGCCAGGCGGGGGGAGGAGTATTCCCTACTCCTCCCCTGCCTGGGAATCGCTGCAGAGTGGCTGCCAACCTCCATCATTAGCAAAAAAAAAAAAAAAAAGAAAGAAATGAAACCAAAACATACAAAACCAGGAGTAACCAAATATCAAAAAGAAAAAAAAATGTTTTTCTCATGCCGATGCAGGTAACTCCACCCCCCTTCCTCTTCCCCTTTTCACGAACCGACCGAGGACGTGCAAATGCATCCCCCACCTCAGCCAAGCCACCCAACGGTACACAAAGAAAAAAGCAAAGAAAAAAAAACCCAGCAACAGGGCTCCGTAGACAGCCATCTGGCATTGGCTGTAGTCTCTGCAACCACTCCTCCTCTCCCTGCACGTCACTGCCCCTGCAGGAAGACCCCGGAGGAGTGCAGCGACGTCAGAAGGGAGAGGAGGAACGGATGCAGAGTCCACAGCCAATGCCACATGGCTGTCTAAGGAACCATGTGGCAGGTAAAAAAAATATTTTCCACTTTTTCCATTGTGTACCGGCCGTTGCGAAAAGGGGATTAGGGTCGAAAAGGGGGTTAGGAGCTTGGTTGATGTGCTGGGGGAGGGGCTTAGCTGATGCGCAGAGGGGGTGCAGGAGGGGAGGGTCGCTGGACATGTTGGAGCTGCTACAAATTCAATAGGCCGGAAATGTCATAGGCGTAGTTTGAGTGTTTCATTTGGGGGAGGGGCAAAGGATGGGGCGGAGCATATTCATTTGCATATATATATATATATATATATATATATATATATATATATATATATATATATATATATATATATATATTCAAATGAATATGCTAATATGAAGGAAGGAAGGAAGGAAGGAAGGGAAAAAGAGCTGGCTTTTTTGGGGAATAACCACAATGAATATGTATGAGATATCAAGCCAGCTCTTTCTCCCTTCCTTCCTTCCGTCTTTCCTCCTTACCCAGCACTCCCTCTTCCTCTCCAGTAGTATTTCCCCACCCCCTTTCCCATACCATGCCAGTGTTGACCTTAGAAATGCATAGGCTCTATATGTAGATCCTTCAAGAGGTAGTGTGTCAGGATTTAGGCTCTACACCCTTTCTGATGTTTTTGTGCCACCTCAGTAAGGCCAACACACAATCTCTCCACTGTAAAACGCTATACACAAACTTGTGCAAAAACACACTTATAGCTTACTAAACCATAACAGCACTAATTCCAAGGACAGGACGAGCTACAACCTTATGCGTGAAAAGGCAGAACTGTAATTACACCAGGCTCTAAAGTGAATGATACATACCTGTAGCAGGTGTTCTCCGAGGACAGCAGGCTGATTGTTCTCACGACTGGGTGACGTCCGCGGCAGCCCCCACCAACCGGAAAAGGCTTCGCGGGACGGTCGGCACGCAGGGCACGCCCACCGCGCATGCGCGGCCGTTTTCCTGCCCGTGCGCGACCGCTCCCGCCAGTTGAATGACAAGCAATAAAATATGAAACACAACTCCAAAGGGGAGGAGGGAGGGTAGGTGAGAACAATCAGCCTGCTGTCCTCTGAGAACACCTGCTACAGGTATGTATCATTCACTTTCTCCGAGGACAAGCAGGCTGCTTGTTCTCACGACTGGGGTATCCCTAGCTTTCAGGCTCACTCAAAACAAGAACCCAGGTCAATTGAACCTCGCAACGGCGAGGGTACAACAGAAATTGACCTACGAAGAACAACTAACTGAGAGTGCAGCCTGACCAGAATAAATTCGGGTCCTGGAGGGTGGAGTTGGATTTACACCCCAAACAGATTCTGCAGCACCGACTGCCCGAACCGACTGTCGCGTCGGGTATCCTGCTGGAGGCAGTAATGTGATGTGAATGTGTGGACAGATGACCACGTCGCAGCCTTGCAAATCTCTTCAATAGTGGCTGACTTCAAGTGGGCCACTGACGCTGCCATGGCTCTAACACTATGAGCCGTGACATGACCCTCAAGAGTCAGCCCAGCCTGGGCGTAAGTGAAGGAAATGCAATCTGCTAGCCAATTGGAGATGGTGCGTTTCCCGACAGCGACCCCTAGCCTGTTAGGGTCGAAAGAAACAAACAATTGGGCGGACTGTCTGTGGGGCTGTGTCCGCTCCAAGTAGAAGGCCAATGCTCTCTTGCAGTCCAATGTGTGCAACTGACGTTCAGCAGGGCGGGTATGCGGCCTGGGGAAGAATGTTGGCAAGACAATTGACTGGTTAAGATGGAACTCCGACACCACCTTCGGCAGGAACTTTGGGTGGGTGCGGAGCACTACTCTGTTGTGATGAAATTTGGTATATGGAGCATGAGCTACTAGGGCTTGAAGCTCACTGACCCTACGAGCTGAAGTAACTGCCACCAAGAAAATGACCTTCCAGGTCAAGTACTTCAGATGACAGGTATTCAGTGGCTCAAAAGGAGGTTTCATCAGCTGGGTGAGGACGACGTTGAGATCCCATGACACTGTAGGAGGCTTGATAGGGGGCTTTGACAAAAGCAAGCCTCTCATGAATCGAACGACTAAAGGCTCTCCAGAGATGGCTTTACCTTCCACACGATAATGGTAAGCACTAATCGCACTAAGGTGATTCCTTACTGAGTTGGTCTTGAGGCCAGACTCTGATAAGTGTAGAAGGTATTCAAGCAGGTTCTGTGCAGGGCAAGAACGAGGTTCTAGGGCCTTGCTCTCACACCAAACGACAAACCTCCTCCACTTGAAAAAGTAACTCTTTTTAGTGGAATCCTTCCTGGAGGCAAGCAGGACCCGGGAGACACCCTCCGACAGACCCAACGCAGCGAAGTCTACGCCCTCAACATCCAGGCCGTGAGAGCCAGAGACTGAAGGTTGGGGTGCAGTAACGCTCCGTCGTTCTGCGAAATGAGAGTCGGAAAACACTCCAATCTCCACGGTTCTTCTGAGGACAACTCCAGAAGAAGAGGGAACCAGATCTGACGGGGCCAAAAGGGCGCTATCAGAATCATGGTGCCGCGGTCGTGCTTGAGCTTCAGTAAGGTCTTCCCCACCAAAGGTATGGGAGGATAAGCATACAGGAGGCCGGTCCCCCAATGGAGGAGAAAGGCGTCCGACGCTAGCCTGCCGTGTGTCTGAAGTCTGGAACAGAACAGAGGCAGCTTGTGGTTGGTCTGAGAGGCGAAAAGGTCCACCGAGGGGGTGCCCCACTCTCGGAAGATCTTGCGTACCACTCTGGAATGGAGCGACCACTCGTGCGGTTGCATGACTCTGCTCAGTCTGTCGGCCAGACTGTTGTTTACGCCTGCCAGGTATGTGGCTTGGAGGAGCATGCCAAACTGGCACGCCCAGCGCCACAGCCCGACGGCTTCCTGACACAGGGGGCGAGATCCGGTGCCCCCCTGCTTGTTGACGTAATACATTGCAACCTGATTGTCTGTCCGAATTTGGATAATTTGGCAGGACAGCCGATCTCTGAAAGCCTTCAGCGCGTTCCAGATCGCTCGGAGCTCCAGGAGGTTGATCTGCAGATCCTTTTCCTGGAGGGACCACAGACCCTGGGTGTGAAGCCCATCGACATGAGCTCCCCAACCCAGGCGAGATGCATCCGTCGTCAGCACCTTCGTGGGCTGCGGAATTTGGAATGGACGTCCCAGGGTCAAATTGGTCCGGATGGTCCACCAGAGCAGTGAAGTGCGGCAACTGGTGGAGAGGCGGATGACATCTTCTAGATTCCCGGTGGCTTGGAACCACTGGGAAGCTAGGGTCCATTGAGCAGATCTCATGTGAAGACGAGCCATGGGAGTCACATGAACTGTGGAGGCCATATGACCCAGAAGTCTCAACATCTGCCGAGCTGTGACCTGCTGAGATGCTCTGGTCTGCGAAGCGAGGGACAGGAGGTTGTTGGCCCTCGCTTCGGGAAGGAAGGCCTGAGCCGTCTGGGTATTCAGCAGAGCTCCTATGAATTCCAGAGACTGGGTTGGCTGGAGATGGGACTTTGGGTAATTTATCACAAACCCCAGCAGCTCCAGGAGTTGAATAGTGCACTGCATGGACCGGAGGGCTCCTGCCTCCGAGGTGTTCTTGACCAGCCAATCGTCGAGATATGGGAACACGTGCACTCCCAGCCTGCGTAGGTACGCCGCCACCACCACGAGGCACTTTGTAAACACTCGTGGGGCGGAGGCGAGCCCAAAGGGCAGCACACAGTACTGAAAGTGCCGTGCGCCCAGGCGGAATCTGAGATACTGTCTGTGAGCTGGCAGTATCGGGATGTGAGTATATGCATCCTTTAAATCCAGGGAACATAGCCAATCGTTTTTCTGAATCATTGGCAGAAGGGTGCCCAAGGAAAGCATCCTGTACTTTTCTTTGACCAGGAATTTGTTCAGGCCTCTCAGGTCTAGGATGGGACGCATCCCCCCTGTTTTCTTTTCCACAAGGAAGTACCTGGAATAGAATCCCTGCCCTTCCTGCCCGGGTGGTACGGGCTCGACCGCATTGGCGCTGAGAAGGGCGGAGAGTTCCTCTGCAAGTACCTGCTTGTGATGGGAGCTGAAAGACTGAGCTCCCGGAGGACAATTTGGAGGCAGGGAGGCCAAATTCAGGGTGTATCCGCACCGCACTATTTGGAGAACCCACTGGTCGGAGGTTATGAGAGGCCACCTTTGGTGAAAAAATTTTAACCTCCCTCCGACCGGCAGATCGTCCGGTACGGACACTTGTAGGGCGGCTATGTTCCCGTGGATCCAGTCAAAAGCCCGTCCCCGGCTTTTGCTGAGGAGGCGCAGGGGGCTGCTTAGGCGCACGCTGTTGACGAGAACGAGCGCGCTGGGGCTGTCCCTGTGCCTGACGAGGCCTTCGGGCTGGCTGGTTGTACCTACGCTTCGCAAAAGAATAGGGTGCAGCCTGCCGGGCCCGGGAAAAACGTCCACCTGTGGAGGTGGATGCTGAAGGCGCCCGGTGGGAGAGCTTGTCGAGAGCGGTTTCCCGCTGATGCAGTTGGTCCACCATCTGCTCGACCTTCTCACCAAAAATGTTATCCCCCCGGCAAGGGACGTCGGCCAGTCTCTGCTGGGTGCGGTTGTCCAGGTCAGAGGCACGCAGCAATGAGAGCCTGCGCATCACTATACCTTGGGCCGCAGCACGAGATGCCACGTCACAGGTGTCATAGATACCCCTGGACAGGAACTTTCTGCACGCCTTCAGCTGCCTGACCACCTCCTGATAAGGCCTGGACTGCTCCGGCGGGAGCTTCTCGACCAGGTCCGCCAGTTGCTGCACATAGGTCCGCATGTGAATGCTCATATAGAGCAGGTATGATTGGATGCGGGTCACGAGCATGGAGGATTGGTAGGCCTTCCTCCCAAACGAGTCCAGAGTGCGAGACTCCCGCCCCGGGGGCGCCGAGGCGGTATCCCTCGAACTCCGTGCCCTCTTGAGAGCAGAATCCACGACCGCTGAGTCATGGGGCAATTGTGGCCGCATTAGCTCTGGGTCGGAGTGGATCCTGTACTGGGACTCTGCTTTCTTGGGAATGGTGGGGTTAGTTAATGGTCGCACCCAGTTCCGAAGCAGCGTCTCCTTAAGGACATTGTGCAGCGGCACCGTGGAGGACTCTCTAGGTGGTGATGGATAGTCGAGGACCTCGAGCATCTCGGCCCTCGGCTCTTCCACAGAGACCACGGGGAAGGGAATGCTAATAGACATATCCCGCACAAAGGAGGCAAAGGAGAGACTCTCAGGAGGTGAGAGTTTCCTCTCCGGTGAAGGCGTGGGGTCCGAGGGAAGGCCCGTAGACTCCTCTGAGGAGAAATATCTAGGGTCCTCCTCTTCCCCCCACGAGTCCTCATCCTCGGTGTCGGACATAAGCTCATGTAGCTGAGTCCTGAACCGGGCCCGGCTCGACGTCGAGGCACCAAGGTCTCGGTGTCGTCGAGCGGTGGACTCCCGCACCGGCGGGGACAGAGCTCCCTCCATCGACGTCGACTCCACCTGCGTGGCGGTCGAGACCGGCACCGCAAGCGGCGGCGGTGTCGACGGCCCCGGCGCCGGGCTAGAGCTCGCCGGCGCCACAGTCATCGGCGCCGAGGGCGCAAGCACCCCCGGCGCCGGCACAGCCTGGCGCATCAGCCCTTCCAGGATCCCTGGAAGGATGGCTCTGAGGCACTCGTCCAGGCCCGCTGCCGGGAAAGGCGGTGGGGCCGGTAGGGGTGTCGGCGCCAGAAGCTGCTGGGGGCCAGGAGACGGCACCGAGGTGCCGGAACCCCGACGCGTCGGTACCTCCACAACCGACGGAGACCTCTCCTCTCGACGATGACGCTTCGGCGTCGACTCCTCTCCGATATCCGGATGCACCGAGGGCGACCGGTGACGACGCTTCTTATCTTTCTTACGATGCCCGTCACCGGCGCCGGAAGGCATGGAGGAGGAGGAGGTCGATCCCCCTCGGTCTCGAGGTACCGGGTCAGACAGGGTTCGGTCCCGTGGCCCACGAGTTGAGGGAGTGACCGGGGCCGACTGCCCACGCGGCCTCTCACCCCCACTCTCACCGGAGGACCGGCTGGCCGACGGGACCTGTTCTCCTGGGGTCGCTGCCATCGGTGCCGATGTCTCGGGCATCGATACCGGTACCGAAGGGCCGGGCGTCGATACCGATGCCTTCGAGGTCAACGTCGAGGGGCCGGCGCAAGTTCCAAAAAGACGGTCCCGCAGAACTTGCCTCGCAACCTGAGTCCGTTTCCGGAGACCGAGACACAGAGAACACGACTTGATATTGTGCTCCGGCCCGAGGCACTGGAGGCACCAAGCGTGGGTGTCGGTCTGCGAGATCGGCCGGCCGCAGCGACCACACTTTTTAAATCCACTCGGGACCTTCGAGGACATCGACGGAAAAATCGCGTCGGCAAAGTCAAAGTCGTCAATGGTGGCTGAAATCACACCACGAAAAAGGAAAACGACCGTGCGGCCACTAGGCCGCAACGCAGCGTCCCCGCTGGAAGCGAGGGAAAAAGGGAGCGCGTGCTCCACACGCGCAGGGTTTCTTTTTTTTTTTTTTTTTCTTAAAAAGAAACCGGACGGTAACTAGACCGAAATAAACAAAGAAAAAAGCACGATCGGCGTAAACGCGATCGAAAATCCGGCGGCTGAATCAGAGAGAGCGGCGGGGCAAGACTCTCTCCAGACGCGGAAAAAAAGGAACTGGCGGGAGCGGTCGCGCATGGGCGGGAAGACGGCCGCACATGCGCGGTGGGCGTGCCCTGCGTGCCGACCGTCCCGCGAAGCCTTTTCCGGTTGGTGGGGGCTGCCGCGGACGTCACCCAGTCGTGAGAACAAGCAGCCTGCTTGTCCTCGGAGAAAACACCAATACACTACCTCGTGAAAAAAAAGCAAAACAAAAAGGGCTGCAAATACTACACGCTAGCAGCATACTGCACCTTGATCACACATGAAAAACACATGACACAACAGACATGACACAAGGAACTACAAATCAAAAAATATGAAGGCCAAATACTGAACTGGAAAGTTAACTCAAGAAGTCAGACTCAGCATGCAGCAATACCAGAAAAATTGCAACTTACATGCAAAATACCATAGATGCACATTTCAAAAAGCTTTCATATTCCAATTAATAAATTCTGAATAAAATACTTTTTTCTACCTTTGTTGTCTGATCATTTAGTTTTTCTATTCGCTTTGGTCCTAGTGTCTTCTCTCCATTTGATATTTTTTCTCTCACCGTGTCCACCATCCTCCTGTGTCCTTATGCGTCCTGTCTACCATCTGTAGCCCTGTCCCTATCCTTCCTCGAGTTTCAGTATCTGCCCTCAATGTGTTCCAAACCAGCCCTTAAACTCAGCCATTTGCCCTCCATCCATATCCAGCATTTCTCCTCACTCTCCTCCATTCATGTGCATCTACTTCCTCTGTCTTCCCTCCCCTCCATCCATTTCCAGCATTTCTCCTCTCCCCCTCCATCCATGTGCATCTCCTTCTGTCTTTCCTTCCCTCCATCCTTGTCCAACATTTCTCCTCTCTTCCCTCCTCTCCATGTGCATCTCCTCCCTGACTAAGTTCTCTCCTCTCCCTCCCTCCGCTCCATGTCCAGCAACTCTCCATTCTCCCCTGCCCTCTCCTCCATCTGTCCATGTCCAGCAATTCTCCTCCTACCCCTGCCCTCCGCGCCATATCCAGCAACTCTCCATTCTCCCCTGCCCTCTCCTCCATCAATCTCCAGCAAATTTCCTCTCTCCCCTGTCCCCTCCATCCATGTCCAGCAATTCTCCTCTTTCCCCTGCCCTCCGCTCCCGTCCAGCAACTCTCCATTCTCCCCTGCCCTCTCCTCCATCCATCTCCAGCACATTTCCTCTCTCCCTTTTCCCCTCCATCCATCCATTACCAGCAATTCTCCTCCTTCCCCTGCCCTCCGCTACGTCCAGCAACTCTCCATTCTCCCCTGCCCTCTCCTCCATCTCCAGCAAATTTCCTCTCTCCCCTGTCCCCTCCATCAATCCCTGTTGTCCAGCAATTCTCCTCTCTCCCCTGCCCACCCTGTTTCTGTCCATCCCCTTCCCCCTTCTATCCAGCATCTCCCCCCTCTCTCCCCCTTTGCAGCATCTCCCAGTCCCAGCCATATGTAAAGAACGACAACGTGGATGCAGCAGCTCACAGGTTTGCTTGCTGTATTTTAAATGAACAGCAACGGCTGCGCGGGGGAGTGGAACAGTGATTAATCAAATGTCTTCTCTTCCTTACTTACAGGCTGGCTCACTTCCATTCTTCCGAAGTTGCAGCGATGAACGGGAGGGCAGCGCTGCGGTAGTAAAAGCAACAAAGAGCAGCTTTGACTCCGTGCTTCGCTTCCCTGCCCTCTCAGCGTCCCGCCCGAAAGGAAATGACATCAGAGGAAGGCGGGACGCAGAGGGCAGGGAAGCAAAGCACAGAGTCGAACTTCGAAGCTGCTCCTTGTTGCTTTTACTACCGCAGTGCTGCCCGCCCGTTCGTAGCTGCGACTTCGGGTAAAAGTCGCCGTTCCACGTTCCAGTCGTCGCCCCCCCCCCCCCAGTCTACGCCCATGGGAAACGTTAACAATATCTGTTAGAAAAAGTGCAAATACTTTGGATTTCAACAGCTTCAGTAACACAAGCTCTTCATACCTCTATTGCCCATGTAGCCATACCAATGTCTAAACACGTGTCGGTACTTTACTCACTCATTAAAAGAAACACAAAACAGCATGCCGAGACAAATAGAGATCTATTCATTTGCAATTTAACAGGATCATTCAATCTTACCATCTGTGCTGTGCCCTGCAGCTCTTTTCTACCACTCATTTTGCAGGTCACAGTTGTAGCTCACACCTAACCTTTTTCCAGGCTCTGCCATGCCATAGTCAGAAGCTGAGCCCTGCCATTCGCTTCCTCACAGCAAACAGCACAGCTAATTAACCAGTGCCAGCCAGACTGGGGAAGGGGGTAGCAGGGCAGAGATGGCCCGTTAACGTTCTGTAAAGGAGCATCTGTGCTGGCCGGAAGCCAAAGAAACGGACATGAGCTGAGTCTTGCCAGTATCTCAACAGCCTCAACTCCCGTGCTAGATTCGTCCTTGCTGTATTTGCATACATGGGGGAAGGGTAATTTAAAAAAACGGGGTTTTGGTGCATATTTACTACTTATACAATTACCCTGCCCTATGTTCAAGTACATATAGCATGCCTCTACGGTTTGGATGGAGTGTGGGTGAAAGTCATGACATACACATACCTCTGCATTCTATATAGATCAACCACATTTGGATGTCAAAAAACCACAATCACTTAATGAAACATCAGCTTGCTAATTAATCAGGTCACGCGTAACTAAAAACTGGAAATAACTTAGCAGGGTTTAAAAAAGGTTTGGATAGCTTCCTAAAGGAAAAGTCCACAGCCTAAAATTAAAATGGACTTCGCTCAACTTAGCAGGGTTTAAAAACGGTTTTCATGGCTTCCTAAACGAAAAATCCATAGCCTATTATTAAAATGGACTGTGCTCAACTTAGCAGGGTTTAACAAAAGATTTTGATGGCTTCCTAAAGGAAAAATCCATAGCCTATTATTAAAATGGACTGTGCTCAACCATTCTCTCACACACACAGCCTCACTCTGTCACACACACACTCGCACATTCACTCTGTCTCTCTCTCTCACACAGTCACTCTCACACACACTCTCTCAAACATACACACTATGATTAAAACCTTGCTAGCGCCCATTTCATTGATCTCAGAAACGGGCCTTTCTTACTAGTTTAATTATAAAGCCCCCAATAGTTAGGGCTTTTTAGGCAAAAATCTTTACAGGAACTGAAAACCAAACAAGCAATCCAATTATAAACAGTCAACATCTTTTATGATTAAAAGAAAATGGAAACAGTCTCTTAATTAAAGTGGTAATGGTTGGATTAGAAAAGGGATCTTGAGTTGGGGGAGGGGACATATACAACAGGAGCAATGGATAATATGAGCAGCGTTGCACAGAGTATGGGTTGGGGAGAAGGCAGTTTTATGTCTTCTTATAAAGAAGACATAGATGCTTGAGTGCTTCCAATTGAGCAAATGCTTTCACTTTGGTTGAGGGTGCCAAATAAATCACAAATGACCTCCCTCCTTGGACATTCTGAAAAGTTGTCTCCTCTGAGCTAAGACGCTATGTGGGAGGACTGTGGGCAAGCTGGAACAAGAGGAGGAGGGACTGGCAGAACAGATGCAGGGTAAGGAGGGAGGAGGTAATACAACTGCTCAATGGTACAACATATGCCATCATATGAGAAAGGTAAAATGCTCGTTAAGGGGGCTGGAGCAATATTGACAAGAGTGTGTTAAGGTGGGAGATTACAGTGCACAAGGTTAATCACACATGAGGGGTGACTGAGGCAAGGCTAAGAGAGATATAGTTCAAGATTGCATTACTGATTATCACAAAGACACAAAATGGACCTTTCTACTACTATGAAATGTGGCAAATGCAGGAAGGAAGTGGGGTATTTCATACATAGTTTTTCATGACATGCTTGTAATTCGAGGGGTACTGGGAGTAAGGGTGGCCACAGGGTCATGCACAGGATAGGTAATCCCTGCTAGACTACTGGGAAAGTTGAAGGGATATGTAGGAGGGGGAAGCAAGGGGATAAAAATGTTTGTAGAAAAGATGCTTAAGACAGCCAGGAAATACATGCTAGTTAAGTGGATAGAACCTTTACACTCCTTCTCCCCCCTCAACACTCAGATAATGGATAGATGATGTGGACAGATCCTTTACACCCCCTCCCCTCCCAACACTCAGACAATGGATAGGAGAGATGATGTGAACAATATTAGTGGAATGGTTGGATATTAAAATAGGGAATTGTAGGATGTTGGAATGCATGACAGGGGGTCTATAATGGACTGCATCTACTGCAGAAGCAATGTAAAAGCCATTGTGGTTTAGCGTAATTGGGGGAGTGAGGATTGAGTGTGGTTTCTGAGTAATGGGAGAGGGAATCAATGGGGGGTGTAAATGAAGGAAAAGTTGATGCAAAGCAAATGTTGCCTTCTGTTTCTAATGAATGATAATCATCTCCTAACAGTAAATGTCCATCAATCAATCAGATTTGGATATATATCCAAAGGGAGAACATTTGAAGATAAATGGACTTATGTTGAAAATGTTTTTGTAGTTTAACAATTTTATTGATGACTCGGCAGAATGAACAGACAATAAGCTTGATATACAATGAATGGTATACAAAGCCAGTTGAGTAAGAGCAAGATAATAATCACATCATCAGGATTTTCAACCCTTTTCATCCCACCCTACCACTCCCCACCCCTCATGATTTATTGATCTCTACATCTATTTATTAAAGTAACAGTACAGGAAACACATGCAACCACATTTCAAAACGATCATATGATCCGACAACAGAGAAGTCACAGTTCAGGGTAGCCAAGAATGCCATGCCAAATTTGTAAATTCTTCAATAGTCAAACTAAAAATTTAGGCAAGAGGCTTTGTTTCTGATAGCCCCTCGTCTCTTATATATAAAACATTTTCCTTAAAAAAATCATCTAGATAGTACTCATACAAGACAGACAACAATAAAACAGTCATCATCAACAAATAAGTACATAAGTACAGCCATACTGGGAAAGGCCAAAGGTCCATCAAGCCAAGCATCCTGTTTCCAACAGTGGCCAATCCAGGTCAAAAATACCTGGCAAGATCCCAAAAAAGTACAAAGCATTTTATACTGCTTACCCCAGAAATAGTGGATCTTCCCCAAGTCCATTTAATAATGGTCTATAGACTTTTCCTTTAGGAAGCCGTCCAAACCTTTTTTAAACTCCGCTAACCACATTCTCTGGCAACGAATTCCAGAGTTTAATTACACGTTGAGTGAAGAAAAATTTTCTCAGATTCGTTTTAAATTTACTACATTGTAGCTTCATCGCATGCCCCCTAGTATTTTTGGAAAGCGTAAACAGACGCTTCACATCTACCCGTTCAACTCCACTCATTATTTTATAGACCTCTATCATATCTCCCATCAGCCGCCTTTTCTCCAAGTTGAAGAGCCCTAGCCGCTTTAGCCATTCCTCATAGGGAAGTCGTCCCATCCCCTTTATCCCCTTTATCATTTTCTGCACCTTTTCTAATTCTACTATATCTTTTTTGAGAAGCGGTGACTAGAATTGAACACAATATCCGAGGTGTGGTCGCACCATGGAGCAATATAAAGGCATTATAACATCCTCATTTTTGTTTTCCATTCCTTTCCTAATAATACCTAACATTCTATTTGCTTTCTTAGCCGCAGCACACTGAGCAGAAGGTTTCAACATATCATCATCGACACCTAGATCCCTTTCTTGGTCCGTGACTCCTAACGTGGAACCTTGCATGATGTAGCTATAATTCGGGTTCCTCTTTCCCACATGCATCACTTTGCACTTGCTCACATTAAATGTCATCTGCCATTTAGACGCCCAGTCTCGTAAGGTCCCTCTTGTAATTTTTCACAATCCTCCCGCGATTTAATGACTTTGAATAACTTTGTGTCATCAGCAAATTTAATTACCTCACTAGTTACTCTCATCTCTAGGTCATTTATAAATGTTAAAAAGCAGCGGTCCCAGCACAGAGCCCTGTGGAACCCCACTAACTACCCTTCTTCATTAAGAATACTGACCATTTAACCCTACTCTCTGTCTTCTATCTTTTAACCAGTTTTTAATCCACAACAGATCACTACCTCCTATCCCATGACTCTCCAATGTCCTCTGGAGTCTTTCATGAGGTACTTTGTCAAGCGCCTTCTGAAAATCCAGATACACAATATCAACCGGCTCACCTTTATCCACGCTTGTTCACCCCTTCAAAGAAATGTAGTAGATTGGTAAGGCAAGATTTCCCTTCACTAAATCCATGTTGACTTTGTCTCAATAATCCATGCTTTTGAATATGCTCTGTAATTTTGTTCTTAATAATAGTCTCTACCATTTTTCCTGGCACCGACGTCAGACTCACCGGTCTATAATTTCCCGGATCTCCTCTGGATCCTTTTAAAAAAATCGGTGTTACATTGGCCACCCTCCAATCTTCCGGTACCACGCTCAATTTTAAAGATAAATTACATATTTCTAACAATAGCTCCGCAAGCTCATTTTTCAGTTCTATCAGTACTGTGGGATGAATACCATCCGGTCCAGGAGATTTGTTACTATTCAGTTTGTAGAACTGCCCCATTACATCCTCCAGGTTTACAGAGAATTCATTAAGTTTCTCCGACTCGTCAGCTTCGAATACCATTTCCGGCACCGGTATCCCACCCAAATCTTCCTTGGTAAAGACCGAAGCAAAGAATTCATTTAATCTCTCCGCTACGGCTTTGTCTTCCCTGATCGCCCCTTTTACTCCTCGGTCATCTAGCGGTCCAACCGATTCTTTTGCCGGCTTTCTGCTTTTAATATACCTAAAAAAAAATTTTACTATGTGTTTTTGCCTCCAACGCAATCTTTTTTTCGAAGTCCCTCTTAGCCTTCCTTATCAGCGCTTTGCATTTGACTTGACATTCCTTATGCTGTTTCTTATTATTTTCAGTCGGTTCCTTCTTCCATTTTCTGAAGGATTTTCTTTTAGCTCTTATAGCTTCCTTCACCTCACTTTTTAACCACGCCGGCTGTCGTTTGGTCTTCTGTCCTCCTTCTTTAATATGCGGAATATATTTGGCCTGGGCTTCCAGGATGGTATTTTTGAACAGCATGCACGCTTGATGTAAAATTTTGACCCTCGCAGTCGCTCCTCTAAGTTTTTTTTTTCACTGTTCTTCTCATTTTATCAGTCTCCTTTTTTAAAGTTAAACACCAACATATTTGATTTCCTATGTATACTTACTTCAAAGCTAATATCAAATCCGATCATATTATGATCACTGTTATCAAGCGGCCCCAACACCATTACCTCCCGCACCAGATCATGCGTTCCAATAAGGACTAGGTCTAGAATTTTTCCTTCTCTCGTCGGCTCCTGTACCAGCTGCTCCATAAAGCTGTCCATGATTTCATCAATGAATTTTACCTCCCTAGCGTGCCCCGATGTTACATTTATCTAGTCAATATCGGGGTAATTGAAATCACCCATTATTGTGTTGCCCAGTTTGTTTGCATCCCTTATTTCCTTTAACATTTCTGCATCCGTCCGTTCATCCTGGCCAGGCAGACAGTAGTACACTCCTATCACTATCCTTTTCCTCTTTATACATGGAATTTCAATCCACAGTGATTCCAAGAAGTGTTTTGTTTCCTGCAGAATTTTCAATCTATTTGATTCAAGGCTCTCGTTAATATACAATGCTACCCCTCCACCAATTCGATCCACCCTATCACTACGATATAATTTGTATCCCAGTATGACAGTGTCCCACTGGTTATCCTCCTTCCTCCAGGTCTCAGAGATGCCTATTATATCTTATTTTTCATTTAGTGCAATATATTCTAACTCTCCCATCTTATTTCTTAGGCTCCTGGCATTCGCATATAGACATTTCAAACAATGTTTGTTTTTCCTATTTACATCATGCTCAGTACTTGACTATTAATTTGCAATCTTTTGTCTGATTTTTATTTAAGGACACCTGATCTACTACGGTCTCTTTTGCAACCTCACTATCAGGATCCCCTATCTTCCCTGTTTTGGTGATATCTTTGGAAGATACCATATCCTGATCCATGCACTTTTGAGTGACTGCCGGCCTTCCCCCCGTTTCTAGTTTAAAAGCTGCTCTATCTCCTTTTTAATTGCCGATGCCAGCAGCCTGGTCCCACCCTGGTTAAGGTGGAGCCCATCCTTTCGGAATAGGCTCCCCCTTCCCCAGAATGTTGCCCAGTTCCTAACAAATCTAAAACCCCCCTCCCTGCACCATCGTCTCATCGACGCATTGAGACTCTGGAGCTCTGCCCGTCTCTTGGGCCCTGCGCGTGGAACGGGTAGCATTTCAGAAAATGCTACCCTAGAGAATCTGGATTTGAGCTTTCTACCTAAGAGCCTAAATTTGGCTTCCAGAACCTCTCTCCCACATTTTCCTATGTCATTGGTACTCACATGTAACAAGACAGGCTCCTCCCTAGCTGGTGAACATTAAACCCCAAACCTCCCCCCCACCTCTCCCCAAAAAAACATCTGGAAAGGACTTTAAGATGAAACTTCGAGGTCTAGGGGACAGAGACTGTATATATGGCGTCCAAGTTATAAGGAATTGCCTGCGCCTATGAGAGGAGAGCTCAACCCCCCCGACGCTCCAGCATCATTAGCTTGCATAGTCTATTACACCAGTGCCAATACTCAGGTGGAGATTCACCTTTCCATATACATAAAATAACCCGTTTCCCCAGCATACAGGCCTTGCATACTAGTTGATGTGCTCCCCTATTTAAAGCAAAAATCTCATATTTGTCCAAAAGCGCTCCAAGTGGGGAAAACGGAATCCGGGTCCTCAAAAGGGCTTCCAAAAATTTGAACAAGGTCAGCCAAAATGTATGAACCTTGGGGGCATTCCCAGAGAGAATGGAAGAAAGAGCCCACCTCCCACCTACATTTAGAGCAAAGGGGATCATCCACTCCTCCCATCTTAAACATTTGTGCCTTAGTCAAATATGCTCTGTGTAGAATGCGGTATTGACATTCACGAAGATCTACATTTAGAGTCAATGTAGGAATACGGGCTGTCAGCTTGTCAAAATCCAATATTGAAGCATGACGCCTAAGATCTTGTGCCCAACGGGCCACAATATGGGCCTTATCCTTACGGGGACCCAACTTTGTAAGGGCCCTATATAGACCTGAAACCAAAAGAAGTTCCCCCAAGACTGAACTGAAAAAAGTTCCGAAGGCGCTTGCCATGGCCTACTACTACTACTACTACTATTTAGCATTTCTATAGCGCTACAAGGCATACGCAGCGCTGCACAAACATAGAAGAAAGACAGTCCCTGCTCAAAGAGCTTACAATCTAATAGACAAAAAATAAAGAAATAGACAAAAAATAAAGTAATCAAATCAAATGGCCTGCTCCCAATGCCTCGCCCTCCAATGTAGATAATGTGCCAGCTGATACGCAAATATATTATTAAAATCAATGCCAACCCCTAATGCCCCGAGATTCAATAATGAGCCTCTTGCTGTTAAAACATGCTTTAATCTCGTTATACTCATAACTGCCCACCTCCGAAACACTGGATTCTCTGAGCCTGGGGAAAATGCCATATTACCCTGTAGAGGTAACAAATTGGAAACATCCAAATCCACTCCCCAGTATCTAGTCAAATCCTTCCAAATATCTCTCAATGGCCGCAATAAAATACTACTCCGAAAACACACTGGAATAATCTGACTCTGAGCCTGCAGCAAAAAATAAAGGTGACATGGGCTAAAATAATCCCTTTCCAACTGCCGAAGAGTAAAATCCCCTCTCTCCAGAAGCCAATCTCCTAGGTGACGAAGTAAACATACCTGATTATATCTATGTGTATGCGGGATGCCCAGACCTCCCTCCCTCCAAGAGCCCAACATAAAATGTAATGTCAGTTTTGGTTTTCTACCTCCCCAAATAAATTTCCGCAAATGTTTATGCAACAATTGCAAATCCTTATTAAGGATACGAAGAGGGAACATTTGCAAAACATATAACCACTTCGGGAATCTGACCATACGAAACAAGTGAACTCTTAACATGCAAAGTAAGGGGTAATGATCTCCATTTATACACATGCTCTATGGTATTTTCTAACAATTGAGAGATGCTAGATTGATACAAAAGTGTTGTCTTCATTAAAATCTGTATTCCCAAGTACGTGAAAGATTCACGGGTCCATCAGAAGGGAAAATCCGCCCCCCCCCCCATGCTTGTCTCAACTGATCCGTGGAAGCGAGAGCTAAAGTCTTGGAAAAATTTTATTTAAATCCTAAAAAGTCCTCGAATTCTTGAAATAACTCAAAAAACGCTGTTAAAGATCTCCTAGGATTTGTAATATGTACCAGTAAGTCGTCTGCAAAGGCCGAAATTGTGAAAGTAGATTTATCAATCGAGACTCCCGAAATCTCTGGGTGAAGGCCATTTCTCGAAGAAGTGGGTCTAACATTAATACAAATGGCAAGGGGGACAACGGGCACCCCTGCCTTGTGCCCCGTCGAATAGGGAACGCCTCGGACCTCTCCCCATTGACACTTAAGAATGCCTGTGGGTCTGAATACAAGACATTCACTGCATCTCTAAAGAAACCCTCTATACCCACCTTCCGCATTACTGCAAAAAGAAATGACCACACGACCCAAAGGCCTTTTCTGCATCAAAGCTGATTAGCAGGGATGGTATTCAAAGCCTTTCTATCACCTCAAGGGAAGCTAAAATTGCTCTTGTATTAAAATATTTTTTTTTATTCTTCACACAATCTGTTGGGTCAAAACTGGATGCAGTTGTGTTTTTTTGAGTACTTCAGCAGGGGACACTTAGCCAGTTTGCACTTTTAGTCAAGTAGAGAGCACGGACAGGCTGTAGTTCTGCTCTCTCTCATCATTCCGAAGTGTGGGATCCTTGCCTGTAAGGTTACTCATTTAAGATTTTTGAAATAGTTTAGCCAATGCATTACATCACTATATTGCATTTAGGATGTTCTGGGCTTCATTGTTAACAGTTTGATTGAGAAGTAGGAGTGATATGTTTGATTTATTATTTTAGTTAATGTTTGTGCACATTTTCAAATTGTAGTGTGTAGTTGATATTTGGCTGGTATAATTGGTTACTCAACAAACCAACTGTGAAGCATGCACATGCACACTGAAAACCACTGTGCTCATTTGAGCGCAATGTTACACTGATTTGATATAAAGGTGGGAGGAAAAACCTCATACTACTGTGGCTCAACACGGTCGCTCAAACCGGAACGCTATTTGGCTAAAACAATTGGAGCTCACAGTTAAAAAGTAATCACGGGTAAAAGAAAAAAAAAACTTCCCACAGTGCTCTGTAATTATAAACTCCTTTTTAAGCAAATTAGTAAATGAAAAAAGGGAAGAGGCACTTATCTGAACTGAAAGAGCAAAAAGATCCATGAGCTTTTGTGCAAACAAACTTGGTGTAGTTGTGCAATACTAAAACTCCTATACCATTTAGTTGTGATTTCTCCACAAAACCGCCAGCGAGCAGGGCTGCAAAAATGGCGGTTACCGTGTTTAGAGCCAATCTGAGCCCAGAACATCATGCTAAAACGTGATGACGTCTGAAAAAACAACTAAACGGTACAGGAGTTTCAGTATTGCACAACCGCACCAAGTCTGTTTGCACAGAAGCTCATGGATCTTTTTGCTCTTTCAGCTTAATCACAGTGAGGACTCTTGAGAAAGCCTGAAGCGAACAGGTCCGTCAGGACCTCATTGTTTTTGTGACTGATTTGCCAGCAGTAAGAACAGATTCGGAGCAGTTCAGATAAATGCCTCTTTCCTTTATTCATTTACTAATTTGCTTTAAAAGAAGTTTATAATTACAGAGCACTGTGGGAGGTTTGTTTTTGTTTTTTTGACCAGTGATTACTTTTTAACTGTGAGCTCAAATTTTTTCAGCCAAATAGCATTCCGGTTGTATATCCGTGTTGATATTCTGATACTCTTTCTGGGGTTTTTAGATTTTCATGCATGAGTGTGTGTTGGTCACTGCTAATGTTATGTGTTGGGAATTTATTTATGGTGAGAGTGGCAATATTTATTACCCTATATTTAGAGTTAAATTTTAATTAATGCCAATTAGTGCTGGTTTATAGCTTATTTATATTCTGCTTTAAGAACAAGGTATGCATTTTCATGCATATGCATTGCAGATATCCTGAAAACCTGACTGGAAAGGAGGTACCTCCAGGGCTGACTTGGGAAATATTGGTTTATAGTTTATTTACATTCTGCCTTAAGAACAATGTAGATTAAAATATACATAATCAATCTCTATAACAACCACACAATATATAGATGTTTAATTGTATATATTTTAATGTAATACAGCAGAACCACTCTGTTTCTCATGTTGAACCTTCCAATTGCTTGCACAAATGAGGAGCCACTTCCCAAAATAAGAGGTGCCGGTCATGGGCCTGTCAGCCTAGATATTTCATTAAGGTGGATAGCTGCAATGAAAATCAATATTAAATATATACATACATACAGAAAAATGATTGGGCTGGCTTACTGAATCTGTCACAATGTTCTGTGCTTAATGCAGGTTGGGGCTTCTGTTGTGCAAGGCACTGGGCCAGGCATGCAGAGGCAGCATTCACAGTTCTAAACTCAAGACAACCTATCAAATCCTTCCTCAAGGTCAAAGCTCACCACTAGTGCTTCCTTATTACCCCTAGATATGGCTTCAATCCCACCAGTGCCCTTTGTATGTTCGTCATTCTGTACCCATCCTTCACAAAACTCATTTGTTCCTTAGCAATCAGATCTGGCAATATTCCACATAACCTATCCACCAACACTTTTGCATAGATCTTAACATATACATCGAGCAATGACATTAGTGTACAGGACCCCAAGTCACTTGAATTCCTACCTTCCTTTGGCAAAACAGTAACAGGCATTTGATTTGCTAGGGTCGGGAAGGAACCCTTCTGCAACAACACATGACCTGACAACCTTCCGAAAGTTATTAAAGACCTACTTATTCATAAAGGCGTACAATAAAGATTCCCCATAATGATCTGACTTCCTAATTATTCCAATCACAACTATTAAGGAACCCTCCTATCTGTTCATCCTAATTATATCCTCACAACTGAATATCATATCTTGTCCTGATATCATTATGTTATGTTGATCTTTCAACCCACTTCCAATCCAATATGATTTACTTATGCACTCTTATTTGTAATAATTGTAAAATTATTATTCCGTTAATATGATTGCTTTGATATTCTATGTACCCATCTGTATATTTTGAAATTCTTATCCTATAATGTGTACATGTTGCTATAACATTTTGTAAGCCACATTGAGCCTGCAAATAGGTGGGAAAATGTGGGATACAAGTGCAGCAAATAAACAAATAAATAAATAAATGGTGAATCATCTCCTTTAAAAATCCCACAACTTGGTCTGCTAACACCTTGTAAAACTCTGCACGCAACCCATCAGGACCAGCGTTAAGATGTTGCAACTGGCAAATCACTCCAAGAATCTCCTCCCCAGCTATGGGAGCTTGTATCAGCTTCTTCTTCTCTGAAGTGAGAACCTGGAAGTCCAGATCCTTGAAGATGCCCACTAACTGATTCCTCTCCAGCAATGGCTTACTGCACAGTTTGGAGGGAAAAAAAAAAAAAAAAAGAAAGAGTAAAATCTTCTGTGCCTTTATTGGAGGAGCATTGCTTTCCTGTTTCATCCTCCAGCACTGAGATAGACCATGCTCCCATTTCCGACAGCACCAACCACGTTAGACACCTACCTGACTTGTGTTCAAAGCAACTTATGCTTTTGGTAGACTGGTGAATATACATCTGAATTGCTGCTCTTAGCTGAAAAAAAAAAGGATCCTGAAAGTTGTCGCTCCGCAATCATCGTCCACCGCAACACCACTCTGGGCGTCTCTCATTAAAGGCCTGGCTCTTCTCTATACACCCTATTAAGCTCTTCATAATCCTGCCACTGCTGATTCAAAGAAAGCATGAACTTGGGAGCCTCATTCAAACCCAGGGGCATCCTTTAGTCTACCCAAACAAAAATCTGCCTGCACTGGAGCATGGTCTGAAAAGGATCACCTGCCCAATCTCAACTCCCACTACCTGAAGACTGCCTGACAATAATATATAATCTAAGCGCTGTATGACAGTATAAAATTCCTTATCCCCAGGGTGCAGCACCCTCTATATATTCACACGTTTTTATTTTGCACACAAGAATAAAATTCCTTCCTTCTGTCCAGACTACCCAGCCCTCACTAGTGCCTAGTTCAGTATAGGATATGCCACCCTGCTGCCATCACTGGGCTTCTTCCAGCTTTCACAAAGCAGAACTCGCTCTTCCCCATGGGTAAATACACTGAAATCAGGCAGTACCTCTGGCCCCCAAACTTACCAAGCAGTTCCACATGGCGACCCCCAACTACCCTTCGCTCAACAAAGAGCATACTATTGTACACAAGAATTGTCGCCCCAGGCCAACAAGACATAACTCACCTACCCAGTCCTACAGCAACTTTTCATCCTCTACCACATTAAGACATAGCCCTCTTATTTCCACAAAGCGTTTAAAACATTTTCTGCTTGATTGGACAGCCTATCCAGGCTGCATTCGAAGTTACTATTCTAGCCAGCCCCATCATAATTCCTCCATCATGCCACCCACCCTCCTCTCCACAATCCCCGACAGGTCTGCTTCTCCAGGGACACAATCTTAATTCCCTGCCTCGAACCCCTCCCCTCAACCGCACTTACACCTTCTCCTTACTCCTTATACATTCCAACATCCTCTCTATCCTACGCTGATCACTTACCCCTTAATGCTCTCCCACTGGCTCCATGTACCCAATTACTCTTCTTCAGCTTAACCAAGTACTGGCCTCTTTATATGCAGTAGAATTCAACCCCTCCCCAACCAAGGGTGCAGGCCCTGTGGGAAAGTAAACAAAAAATGAAGAATAAGGGGGGGGGGGGGGGAAGGATAAAAACAAGGACATAAGTACTCCCACCCAACAGCTTAGCACCTCAGAACACAGTCCATCTTCACCAGACCCTGTGTCCCATCCATTCAATATCAAAGTTCACAGAGTCCCATATCCCCAAAGAATCTCTTTAAGGTGCTTGCTATTCCTGGACATTCTCTATTTCAGATAAGAACTCGGTGATCCTTTAGATTGATTTGCCATCATTGGTGGGAGATCCTTGAATTAAACCTCCATCATTCAAGGTCGTCCACACCCCTGCCACCATCTTGCTTTGGCAGGAGACCCCAATTACACTGAAAAATAACCCAAAAAGGGATACAGCCTGAGCCACTGACAGAAGACTGCTGCCTTGATAAAATGGCTCTAAATTGAGCAGAGTTAAGGATAAGCAAAGCCGAAACTGTGTTCAAACAGAAGCTGTGGTGCCAAAAATGCCACTGCAACTGTGTGTAACATCTTCCAGCTTCAAGTACTGTTGTATTTGACCCCTGAGGCAGGAAGACATTTCTGCCGAAACACAGCCCCTTGTCCAGTCTCTTCTGGTGCCTTAATAAAGAACACTTTTGACGACACTCTCCATGTGGAAGTCTGTGGTTTATCCTCTACTCCCTTGGTTTCTTTGGACTCTCGTGAGTGGGAACCACCATGCATGCTCAGAACTTTTCACTAAGTTCTGAGCGATGAGAGAGCAGCTCCATCCTAGCGCTGTCAAATGTGTCACTTGTGTTTCTTATTGATCCTGCTGTCAATTATTATACCTGTTACAGGTGAGTAACTTTACCCAATGAAATTCCCTGGACTCGAGATTGCTATCCTCAGCAGCCAAAAGCACACACTATTTCACAGCAAAAAGGGACAAGGTTTGGCGAGGTAGACCCTGTTACTCAGCCACAAATTGAAAACTATCTTGAGGCTCCACAGGGCTTGAAATTTGTCCCTTAAATGTTAAATTAGTGACTCAATTAAATCAAACTTACAACAAAACGTTTAAGGTTTTTATTTTTTAAATGCAAAGAATACCAACCAGCTTCTATGAAGTGGCACTTATCTGACCTTGTGCCCTCTAACATGAAAATGACAATCCAACAAAAACACAACAGTGAATCAGAATCATCTTACAAAAAGGGTGTGTGCACAGACTGTTGGATACTATGGAAGAGCTCTGGGCTAACTCAGAATGAAGCTGAGTTACTATTGAGCTTATTTTCGAAAGAGATCGCTGGCCATCTTTCGACACAAATCGGGAGATGGCCGGCGATCTCCTGATCCTGGCCAAATCGGTATAATCGAAAGCCGATTTTAGCCGGCTCCAACTGCTTTTCGTCACGGAGCCGGCCAACCTTCAAGGGAGGGTACAGAAGGCGGGACGGGGGGGGGGGGGGGGGGCGTGGTGGGGGCGGGGTGTGTGGTTATGAGATAGCCGGCTTTACCCCATAATGGAAAAAAGATGGCCAGCTCAGACGAGCATTTCGCCGGCTGCACTTGGTCCATTTATTTTTAGGTCCAAGTCACAAAAAAGTGCCCCAATTGACCAGATGACCACCGGAGGGAAATGTGGATGACCTCCCCTTACTCCCCCAGTGGTCACCAACCCCCTCCCACCCCAAAAATTTTTTTTTGCCAGCCTGAAATGTCATACTCAGCTCCCTGACAGTAGTATGCAGGTCCCTGGAGCAGTATTTAGTGGGTGCAGTGCACTTCAGGCAGGTAGACCCGGGCCCATCCCCCCCCTACCTGTTCCACTTGTGGTGGTTAATGTTGAGCCCTCCAAACCCACTGTACCCACATGTAGGTGCCCCCCTTCACCCCTTAGGGCTATGGTAATGGTGTAGAGTTGTGGGGATTAGGGTTTGGTGGGGATTTGGGGGGCTCAGCACCCAAGGTAAGTGCCCCCCCTAGGGTACCCGGTTGGTGTCCTGGCATGTGAGGGGGGCCAGTGCACTACAAATGCTGGCTCCTCCCACGACCAAATGCCTTGCATTTCGCCAGGTTTAAGATGGCTGGGCCCGGTTTCCATTATGGCTGAAAAAACGAAGCTGGCCATCTCTTCTAAATCCTGCGATCGATTTAGCCGGCCCCAACCGTATTTCGAAAATACAGTTGGCTCCGCTCCCTTGCAGAGCCGGCCCCGAAGATAGCCGGCCATCTATTTGGCCGGCGCCATTCGATTATGCCGCTCCATGTCTCCTTTAATCACATTCTGGATTGACAGAGTTTTCCTCAACAGGAGAGGATACATAAAAACATGACTTTTCTGCTTTGCAATGTTAAATCAGAAGAATATATATATATATATATATATATATATATATATATATATATATATATATATATATATATATAAAGTAATTTAACTAACTTTTCTTTCACAGTGTGTGAAGCTCTGTCATGGCACTTCAATTCCTACCTCATCAACAATTATGTCCCGGTAGCCTCAAGGCCCACTGCATGAGCTGCGTAAGCAGAATGCAGAAATTTACCACTGCACCCTCATTACACTTGGTTGATTTAAAAGCTAACATCGCCATCTAGTGAACAATAAACAAATACCACATTCCAGAGGGAACTCAACAAACCGTAGCTATCCAACACAAAAAAAAACATTCTTTAGATCTAAACCCAAAGTAATAAAGGGAGAAACAGCTGGTGTAAAACATATATTTTCAGTGAATATAAACAGTGGCTTATTTTACCCAATCATGAACTTATCATTGTCTAACAATTATATAACTTAGACCATAGGACGTCAGCTTTTCAAAATGATTGGGGATGACCTCTCACTGATCACAGTGAAACAGTTGGCTTGGTATTTGGATTGCTTGAGAACCTACAACTTAATATAGGAAAGATCAAGTCACCATGAAAACTTTACAACTGAGCAACTCTAGTGTCTTATTGTGAATGCAGAAACTGCATGCAAAGGATTTATTTGTAAGGTGTCACCACCACACAGATTTCAGATGAGGATGGACATGCAAATTAGTACCTTAGCATGACAACAGCCTTACAGTCTTCCTGGTGGTACTTCTCAACTTCTTTCTCGGTTTCCCCAGATTTCACAATACATTTTGAACATCAAACTGGATTCAAAGACAGATTTAAACAAGAGATGAAGCGGCTACTACTTTCACTTGCCTCTCAGCCTGCTCACTACTTTCCAAGTACTGGGTTCTGTGTCCCAAAGGTTGCTCTGTTTCCATCTATAAAAATAATGCAGCAGTTTAAAAACATTTAACTAGAAAATCATCTGCCTTTCTTGCCATTCATTTCTACCACTATTCATTAACCGCATAAGACTGTGTACATTTTAAACACATATCAAAAAGGGTATATCCTGCTATCATGTTTTTTTCTCTTTGGAGGTAAACTTCTAATAAAAAAAATCATTGCCACTATAATTTTGAGAAAGTAGATACTGGAAACATTTTCTTCCCTCCTTGGTAGTCATCTGACTCTGAAGGATGCTTGTTTTAAAAGTTGTACAAGAGTTAAAAGGGATGGCAAGAAGAGGCCTTGGAGGGAAGGAGAAACAGAAAAAGAAAGGACCATTAAAGAAGCCCAATTTGGAGGATGGCCATTTATACAAATAATTTGCAAAAATAACCCATGGGGGCTTCTTAACTTTTTTCTCAGTCGTGACAGAAAGAACATGAGATAGAAGATCAAGAAAACTTGGAGGTAATCCCTCCAGTTCCTGGAAATATTCAGCATGCCTTCAAAAAACAATCCTTGGAAATGCCTGCTACACTAACCTCAGCTGAACCACTTCTGCAAGATAAGCCAGGGAATGTATGTATAGTGTTGCCATACGTGTGGTGTTTTTTTTTGTTTGAGGGGGGTGGAAGGCTGGGAAAGAATTCCTTGGACTTAGGGTTCATGTGTGCTGAACCGCTGAACTCAGAAACAGTAAAAGTTATGGACTCGCTATAGACTTTAGCACACATTTGATGGAAAAAATTTTAAAAACATGCGTGAAGCTTAAGTATACTTTTATGTTCCTTTTTATGAACTATTTTTAGCATACTTTCTTTTAAAAGATTAATGCAATTACACATTTGATTCCTGCGTCATAAGTTATTTTTAACACTTGGCAGGGTGGGAAGTGTTAAATTTCATAGGATTATCAGCTTGTATTACTGCTCATGATATTTACAGACCACATTGAGAGAATGCCAGACTTCATGTCGCGAGTAAAAACAATTTACCTTCTCTGAGCAACTTTCATTGGGTGGCAATACTTAGAAGTCGTCACAGAATAAATATAAATGAATGAGGAACAAATCTTAAACCATCACCAATCAAGTAAACACCTTGTAACTATACCTAGACCTATCTCAAACATTTCTGAAAATCTTATCTCTGAATACTAATAACAAAACAAACCTAATGTCCTGTTCACTACCCCTTTTACTGTATTATAAATATTTGTATATTCACCAGCAGTTTAATGCAACTTTTAGTGTGCCACTGAGCAAGGTAGCTGATCATCAGAGTCATCCAAGCCCTAAAATCTGGGCCATGGATTTTTCATAAACAGATGTAGTCAGGTGATTGTTTAAAAAAACAAAAGGTGGCTTGGTAGAGAAACACTATGAAAATGGAGGTAAGAAAGAGGTAGTTTAAGGCTTTGGAGATATTTTTTACATTCTATGCCAAAATACATACGTATATAGAATCTTTGGGCTAAAGAAGTCAGTCAAGAATATAATGCTCCAAGAGTTCCTTCTTTTGTCCGAGAAGGGCTTAGAAACCCAAAGCCTCACTGGAAGATGAAGCCAACAACAAAACCAGAGTGCATTTAGGTTCAGAAACTGAGCAGAACACAACATGGAGAAACTGAGACATTAACTTTGCACAGTCTATCATGCCTTACATCCACTTGACCTATTTAAGGCAGAAATTCATTACAGAAATGTCCATGTCTCTTTGCTTTTTTCAGGAGGCAGGATTGGGGTATCACCAATGTCCACAGTGATGTTGGTATAAAGCTTGGCTTCCTCTATTGAAATCAGTTGGAAATCCAAAGAGTTCATACCATCCTGCTTCCATATTCGCTTGGTCCTTTTGAGCAAAGTGAATCTATGGAATAAAGAGATATGAAATCATTTTTTACAGCGAAAGCAAACGGACAGTGCAGGAAGACATGGTGGTCTTCACTTAAGTATTGAGCAGGAGCGTGTAACATCTTTTATGTTGGAAGGGACCCCATAAAAACAACCTCCATCCCTGCCCCCAAGTTTGCTAATGTGGTGTGGGACGATAAATTGGTTAGGACACAGCCCCCGTGGTCCACCCCTTTTCATCCTCTATGATAACATGCATCATAGCTTAATGTTACCATATGCTCTAATGTGAAGTGATGCATAAAACAAACCCATATTATTGAAAACATGAATCACTGTGCATAACCGAAATGGTCTTATTACTCTTATAAAAACAAATTCCATCCAATCACAGCGCTAGCAATTTAGCATCAAAATATAGACCAAGTTGGCTAACTCTTGATCCTGATCCATTGCTGCTATATTACACAGTCATCTATCTACATACCCACCAGCATATTTCCACAGTCTGTATGTACTGAACGCAGCACAGGTAGTCTACACAGTCTACTTTCCTATAGTGCATCCTGAGTCATATCTCTTCTGGACTAGGGAGTCCTGCAGCAATTCTTTGATCTCATTACACTAGACATACTATAACAGAACATTCTCAGAAAATTGTAGCAGTTGGCACCGTGTGTCTTGTGAGAGAGAGAATTAGATCTGAAAGCAGACTAAAGTATCAGAAAATCAGTCAATATATTTTCTCATAAGAACATAAGAGTAGCCATACTGGGTCATACCAATGGTCCATCTAGCTCAGTATCTTGTTTTCCAAACAGTGGCCAAGCCAGGTCACAAGTACCTGGCAGAAACCCAAATCGTGGCAACATACTACAAATCCCAGGGCAAGCAGTTGCTTCCCATGTCTGTCTCAATAGCAGACCATTCATACTGTACCAGTTTGAAAGTCTGTATACCACAGCTGTATATTTCATAAGAAACTTCAGTGCTATCAAGGCTAGGTTTAATTAGGCAATAGACTGAATAAGACGATTAAGGGGCTAATTTTAAAAAGATATTGCCATGGCTAAGAGAGTTAAATGAGCAGAAATAGCCTTCTATATATCTGACCAGATTATAAACCCAATTTTACATAGGTTATCTAGGTAAGAAAAAGAACAGTCAAGTTTGGATGTGTACAATTTCCAGAGTATTTTATAAAGACTCGCTGAATAGAGAAACTTTTGTAAAATACCTAAAGGGACAAGGGAAACACCAATGCAATTGCCACTATGTAAAGGAGGACACCAACTGTACAAATAAACTTATTTTTTAAAAAGGAGCAGCATTATTCTGGGTCAAGAGTAAGGTGACATTTGTTTTTACCTGCTAATTTCCTTTCTTTGACAACTGCTATGCTAGTCAAGACTGATGGATTATGCTGCCCAATCTGCAGGCGGAGACAGAGAACACAGATATTTCAGTGACATCATCACTAGTTTAAGGGAGTGGTATGGCCCTGGAACTTGCCGGTATACCATTGACAAAGCAAAGATGAAACACTTAAGCAGTCTGTATTCAGCTCAACAATTTTGGCTTGAAGAAACTGGCTAGATCCATGTCAATCTGAATTCTGATCCAGTCATGGAATGGAGATAGTCCTTGTATCCCTACTAGATGATCTTCACAGACATCAGGATGGAGGAACTGCATTGGTTTAAGAACTCCTGGATTTGTCAGCAGCTTTTTGACACTATGGACAACAATATTATGCTAGAAAGACTGGCAGAAACAGGTATCTGTGGCACAGTACTTGCTTGGTTCAGATCCTATCAGATAGGCAACAATCCAACTGTTTGAAATCAGCTAATTGCTACTATGGGTGCTTATCTGCAAGGTACCACAAAGATCTATTCTGTTAACACCTACCTCATGCCACTAGCTGAGCTGATCAGTCAATGGATACTCAGCGCTACATCTATGTGGGTAATGTGCAGCTTCTTATACTCACTGAACCAGACTACAGGCCTGAATAAATGGACTAATCTGTTTAACAGCAATTAAAGAATGAACTAATATGGGGAACATAAGGGGGGGAAGGGAGTGGAAGTTTTAGTCACTGGGGGAGATTTGGGGTTGGTTAACTGGTTGAGGTGGGGAGTAGGCTATAAGAAACAAGGTCCCCCACAAAGCTGTTGGTTAGAAATATAGGCTTGTATAACTTTATAAGGCATCCAGAATTATTACTTATTGGATGGACCTTTTACTTTGCTGTTTTGTTGAGTCATATGTTTTGTTCAACTTGCTTTATGTTTATTGTTTTAAGATAATAAAAAGATTACAAAATAAAGAATGAACTAAAAACAAACAACTTTGCGGAACCCAAGTAAAGCTGAGCTCATTTAGGTCCCCAACATGAGTGGTCAAATACCTGACATCAAAATCTCTTTTAGGGAATACAACCTCTCCCTTTAATCACAAGTCAGTGGGTTACAACTAGACTCAACACCTACATGATCCCTCAAATCGAAGCAACCTTCAGGAGCTGCTTCTATCATCTGTGACAACTATGTTGCCTCTCTCCATCCATTGAGAAGGCAAATCTGGTCACAATGGCTCTTGCTATAGCATCATGAAGACTAGATTATTGTAATGCACTTTATATTGGTCTGACTACAAACGGTTTGCACCAACTCTGGTTGAGAATGCTGCAGCAAGACTGATAGAAGGTAGTATGCAATGTGCCCACATCACACTATATCTGTAAAAACTTCACTGGCTACTAGTACAATACAGGGCTAAATTTAAAACACTGCTTGACCTTCAAGGCCCTTAAAGGAAATGAACCACAGTACTTGAAAAACAGCATCTTCTACACACCTCCAAGATCACTAAGGTCTTCTCCAAGGCATATTTTTAACCACACTGTCTCAGAAGTAGCCCCCACAGTCTGGAATGAACTCCATGAAAGGCATCTCTCAATGCAAGACTCTCTGTACTTCAGGAAGAAGGTGAAAGCTTGGCTCTTCTCCCAAGTTTTTAATGGAAGAAGCAACTGACTAGCTAGTTACACCCACATAAAGACTAACACTAGCTTGCTTATCCATTCCTACCCTAGCCGAGATCACATTCATGCACCTTTTTGACTTCACAAGCAACTTTCTTTAAGTTAGTCCCCTTATTGTTTATCTAACTCCTGTTACTCTCTATCTTATTGGTCTATATATGTTCCACCCCCACATATACCCTATGCTGTCTATTAAGATGTTTTATTGTGTTACTAGTAAAAAAAGCCCGTTTCTGACACAAATGAAACGGGCGCTAGCAAGGTTTTCCTCGGAGTGTGTATGTTTGAGAGTGACTGTGTGTGAGAGAGAGAGTGAATGTGCGAGTGTGTGTGTGTGAGAGAGTGAGTCTGGTTGCGAGTGTGTCTGTGAGAGAGAGTGTGTGTGTGAGAATGAGAGTGTGTGCAAGTGAGTATGTGAGAGAGTGTGTTTCACAGATACAGTGTGTGCCAGACACAGACTCTCTCTGAGACTGAGTGTATGAGACCAAGAGAGTGTGTGAGTGACTGTGTGACACATAGAGAGTGAATGTGATACAGTGTGAGACAGAGTGAGAGAGTGAAAGACATTGACTGTGAGAGAGAGAGAGAGTGTGTGTGTGTGTGTGACAGAGATACCTCCCCCCCCCCTCTGGTGTCAGGCCCCCCCTCTCTCTCTGGTGTCTGAGCGTTACTGTGCAGGACGCTGAGCTCTGGCTGTGCTTCAAGGAACTGACCAATCTTATTTAATAGAATGCACCTCCAACATTCTGAAGCCGAGAAACCTTGTGTGGTTGGTCACTTCTGCTTGTGACGAACCCGGAAGTACGTGATGCCAATTCAGGAGATGGATACAGAGAGCAGGAATGCCTCAGCCATGCAGTCAGCTTCAGAATGTTGGATGTGCGTTTTATTAAATAGGATTGTGTTGACATATTGTAAGTAGCATATTGTGCCATTTATTTGTACTGCTGAAATTGTCTATTACCTATGTACAGATTATTCTTCCTGTACAACACCTTGGGTGAATTTCTTTAAAAAAGTGGTAAATAAATCCTAATAAAGAAGTAACATTAAAGACCAACATTATAATCCAATACTCAGGTCCTCGGTCCCTTTAGGACAAGGAAATGCTTTCCCAAGAAACCATTACAAGGATAAGAGAGTGATAGTTCCCCCCCCCCCCCCCCCAGAACCACAAGGAAAAGAGAGTGACAGTGCCCCCCTCCCCCACTTGCTAGCCAATACTGAGAAGAATTAATGGCAGCCACAGACTTCTCAGGCAGGGCATGGGCTAGTCTAGCAGAACAATCAAGGAAGGAAATTATCAGGTGAGAACAAATATTTCACCTTCCTTTTCATCCTGCTAGATCAGCCCAGACTGATGGAACACACCCAAATGTCAAGACCCTGGGTAGAAGAAGACAAAAACACACAAATACCCACTGAACTCATGCCTCTGGCATGAACATGTAATCAGCCTGTGCTGATAAGAGCTAATAAAAGAGTGGCTTGAAAGCTACACTGCCATCCCCAAACAGCTAGAAAATAACTGATCTAGCACTTTAACAACAGTGGCCAGAGCAAAGTTCAGACAAAGAGGCAGCAAGCTCCAGCCAACCACTTATTAACTAGGCAGCCATTGAATGAAGGCCCCCTGAACTCAAATAGAACAAGAACCTAAAGGTTGACCTAATGGTTAGTGCAGCATGCTTTGATCCAGACATCCTGGGTTTGATTCCCATTGTAGCTCCTTGTGACCTTGGGCAAGTCAGTTAACCCTCCATTGCCCCAGATACAAAAACTGAGATTGTGAGCCTTCTAGGGCCACAGAAAGTACCTGCTTATAATGTGTAATTGTCCTCCACCTTAAACTTGATTGTTAAGCGGATTATAAATGCCAGAAATAAATTAAAGTAACATGTAGTTTCAGAAAGCTAACTACAGATGCAACCACTAAAGCCAACTGCAAGTTCAAGAACAACCAAACAAGCGAGAAACAGAGACAGAGCAGACTGAACAAGAGATATTGCCCAGGGACAGGTTCTAGAACACGAAACAGAATCTAAGGTGCACCATGCAAGATTTATAGCCTCTAGCCAAAAGAAACCACAATTTCAAAGCTCAACTGCAGAAAAGACTGCAATCTGTTGCCTACCCCATGAAGTTCCACAGGATAATGTGCATCAAAACTGCAATGATGGCCTCACTTTGGTATTTGGGGGCAATTAGCTCCCACCAGGGGAAAAAAAACCCCTGCTGATCATCTCAACTAAGGCACAATATATGTGAATACTCTGTTCGCAAGGCACCTTGAATTCAAGCTGAGAAAAAAGTCTAGACATTTCTGAGCACAATTTCACTGTAGATGGCTAGCAAAGAAGACCATCTGCCTGTAGGGCAGGACTCCTACTGAAGACTTGTGGCTTCCAGTTATTAAAGTAAGTGAGGGAGGGAAGGTTCACCTAAGACTGTGCCTTCCTTGGACCAGATTGCAGGGCCTAAGGGCCTCAAGTCTAACAGGAAGGTAGTCCAACATGAAGAACTCATACCACAAGGTGACTACAAAGCGGGACCGCCAACAGCCAGAACTAATTGACCCACTCTGACCTCTAAGGCAAATTCAGGCCAGGGCCCCAGACTGCCACTCGAGTGGAGAATACTGCCACTCAGGTGGAAACCACACCAGCCCCTTTCTGAATGCCAACATAAGCAACTGCCATAGCATTGTTGGACTACCTCTATCTACCTTGGGGTTTGATAGAGGGTCAAGGAAATAGCCATGGAGACTAAGCCACCAAGGATTTGGAGCCTCCTGCCATGACTGCACCTTTGTTCTCAGGCTGCAGCCTCTGGTAGAGAATCAATCGGTTGGAGTGACAGACATTGGAGGTACCAGAACTCAATTGGCATGGATAAGACTAAGTCCTGATGAGATGCCTAAGGGATTCCCTCTGCTCAATCAAGGTAAAAATCCATAGATCGATCCCTGAGAACTTGCACTGGCCATAGAACTAGGCAATAGGCTGTAGGATGCACTCCAGGAAGTCAAGCCTCATGAAAGGGAAAAAAAAAACATCATAAGAACATAAGAGTTGCCATAGTGGGACAGACCAAAGTTCTATCCATCCCAGTATCCTTTTAACAACAGTTGCTAATCCAGGTCACAAGTTCCAGGCAAGATCCCAAAAGAGTAAAATAAAATTTATGCTGCTTATCTTAGAAATAAGCAGTGAGGGGGGGGGGGGGGGGGGTCATATGATGATTGAGGAAGAGTGAATACGCTCATGGGATGAGCTCCCAGCTGAATTCACTACCGACGCATTACTACATCTATATCGTGAAATCTTTTTGACTTGACCATACAATACCAGGCATAGGAGAGATATGCCCCCAAGAGCTGATCCTAAAAAAAATAAAAGATCTAAACAGCCTAGCTCGGGGTGAAAACACCAGACAACCTACCATGCTGTAGTGCTTGTCCCAACAAGATGGTGCCTCACCACCAGAATGCATTTATTTATTTATTGCATTTGTATCCCACATTTTCCCACCTCTTTGCAGGCTCAATGTGGCTTACAATACATCATGAGTAGTGAAAAATATATAAGAAGATTGACATTTGTATTGCAAAAGGATCTTGGGTAACATGATAATGATAAAACATGATAGTAGTGTAACAAGCAAATATTGTAAGACAATTCTGGATATGTGTGTAGGAGTTCACATTTGTTGATCTTCGTGGTATGCCTTGTTAAAGAGATGGGTCTTCAGTAGTTTGCGGAAGTTGGTTAGTTCGTAGATCGTTCTTAGGTTGCGCGGCAGCGCTTTCCAGAATTGTGTACTCAAATAGGAAAAGGTTGACGCATGCATTAGCTTGTATTTTAGCACTTTGCAGTTGGGGAAGTGAAGATCAAGGAATGTGCGGGATGATTTTTTAGCATTCCTAGGTGGTAGGTCTATCAGGTCCGACATGTAGGCTGGGGCCTCTCCGTGAATGATTTTATGAACTAGGGTACATATTTTGAACATGATGCGCTCTTTAAGTGGGAGCCAGTGTAGCTTTTCTCGTAGGGGTTTAGGACTTTCATATTTTGTTTTAGCGAATATGAGTCTAGCTGCAGTGTTCTGAGCTGTCTGAAGTTTTTTGATTATTTGTTCTTTGCAGCCGGCGTACAGTGCATTACAGTAGTCTAGATGGCTGAGTACCATTGATTGTACCAGGTTGCGGAAGATGGTCCTCGGGAAGAACGGTCTTATTCTTTTTCATTTCCACATTGAGTGGAACATTTTCTTACAGAATCTGTACCGTGTTCCCCTGGCATTTCAAACACATCACTTGGAGGGCCTAATGTGGGCTCCGGAACTCGCTCTATGTTCTGTCAGCGATTAAGGAAAGCAATGCTCAGCTAGCTGCCCAGCTCACAGATTCAAAAAGATCTTGCCGGAGTGCGGGCAGAGATGCAAGCGGTGGTGGATCATGTGGATCAGGTGGAAAACAGAGTAAGTACCTTGGAAGATGATTTTAATGGACTCAGGAGAGATACAGATTCTCACAATGCGACTATTACAACCTTGTTGTTCAAATTAGACTTAATAAAATAGAAGTCGTCATTCTAATATTCGTATTATTAGCATACCAAAAAGCTGTGAGTCTAACAATACGGCGGATTTTGTGGAAACTACTCCTCTCCTCTGAGACATTTCTGGCGGATTTCACAATACAGTGGGCCCACAGGCTTTCTACATAACCTGCATAAAGGAACTCCAGACAAACTCCAAGACCCATCCTGGCGAAGATCTTTAACTTTCGCCATAAGGATTGCTGATGTCCTGGGTAGAAAGCAAAAGTCTCTACTCTGGCAAAATCGTTACATACTGCTCTTCCCAGACTTTAGTCTAGAAGCAGATCAGAAACGCATGGCCTACAAGAATATTAAATGCTTATTTAAGCACGGCATACCAATGGCCATGCGCTATCCGGCTAAATTAAGCATTCAGTGGAAAGGCAAAACACTTTTCTTCATGCACCTGGCAGAGGCTGAGAGATTCTTAACTGTACACTTTCCGGATGACCCCCCCCCCCCCCCCCCCCCCATTCCAACGTTCTCAGCGAAGGGGATCGACACAGATGGAGTCCAACTTGCCACCTTCGGATAAACTGTGGAGGCAAAATTGTCTAATGGTGCAAAAAGTGATAAAGGCTTTTGCCAGCTTGGACCCCAGTAATCAGTAGACTGACTCGATTAACCAGTTATTTTTATCTACTATTGGGTGATGTTTCCTGTTGCTTACAAAGTTTTTCACTTTTGAATGTGATTCCTGCAATTCTCCACAGTGTCTGGCCTGGATGTGACAAAGGAATCTCATTCAGTAGTTTGATTGTGGCAGGGTGAAGTACTGTGCTATTTCCCCTCCTTTGAACTATTTTGTTCTTTCTCTCCCTTGTCCTTCTCATAGGACGGTAGGGGAGACTTTTTCCCCCTATTTCTACGGCTAGGGCTGGAAGGCTCTTCCCTGCGATGTTCTAGGGAGGTCTTCTCCTCTATTTAAACCACTTTTATTCTTTAAATTTTTTTTCTCTCTTTTTGTACCTAATTATTTTTGAGTACCTCCCAATCCATTACTGGGATTCTGGTTTCTTTTCTTTTTTAACCTTTTGGGATTCCAGCTGTTTTTTTTTTTTCATCCATGGCCCCGCATGCTAGCCAGAGAGAGCGAATTGATATCGCTGGTTCATCTGGGTGATTTTACCATTTCCAGATTGGGGGACCTGACGGTTTGCTGTGGTGATGAAGGCTCCCAAGAGGTTGGGTGCCCTCATCTGCCTCCTGATTCTTTTGACCCGGCTAGTGCATAACAACATTGTTTGGTTGTTGTTCTTTATATATTATGAAACCCTCTCATGTGTATTTGCAACTTTACTTAGGACCCCTTTATCTCCCTAGGTTCCAGTTGCTTGTTTGTTTTGGGGTTTTTTTTTACTTTCTATCTGGTCATATGCATATCCTATATTGTTATGGGGGATGTTCTTTTTACCTTGACTTCCTACAATGTCAGAGGCATGCAGGGTATACATACAAGAGGAAGAGAGTTCTGAAGGAACTAGGTAATATGGCATCTATCTTTCTCATACAGGACACTCTCTTGGTGGCTCGGGATAGTGGACAACTAAGGGTGCTCTGGGTGGGAAAAACTTTCCATTCTTTTGGGACTAGCAATAGCACTGGGGTGCTAATTATGATTCGTAAGAAATTTAAGGGTAGGATGTTGCACTCCTGGAGGGATTATTTAGGGCTAGGTATAGCAGTAGTAGGTGGCAGTGGGTACCTTTAAATATTGTGTAATCTGCGCCTATGCCCACAACAATGGACACCTTCACTTTTTAAATACCTTACTGGGGCACATATCTATATGGACTACCTTGCCCATAATTTTAGGGGGGGGGGGGGGGATCTCAATCTAGTGATCTCTGAAACATGGGACCGATCTGGGTGGGTAGGTCTGCTCCGCCGGAACCTGGAACAAAGTAATGAGGGACTCCATCAATTACTCCAATCTTACTCTTTGGCAGATATTTGGAGGCAGCAGAATCCGGAATTCAAAATTACACCTGCATTGCCGCGGGGGTTAATTCCTATTCCAGAACTGATTATTTCTTATGCTTGCCTCAGCTCTTTTATAGGCTTGCCAGATATACAGTTTCAGATAATGTGCCCTTGCGGCTTTCCATGCAGGGGTCTGAGCTTGGTGCCCCAGGTCCCACACCATGGAGAATTAATATCACGGTCTTAGGACATGCCAAATCTGCACAGACACCCTTCAGGTGTATTTGACTTTTAATGATACTCCAAATTTGAATGTTTTTACAATCTGGGACGCCCTTAAAAGCAGTGGTATGGGGCAAATTTATTCAGTATGGCTCTTATCTAAAAATATGTAGAGCCCAAACACTTACTACTATTTTACATGAGCTGAGGTTGGCAGAAGAAAATCACAAAGGTTCCCAAATGACTGCTGCCACTTACAGTATTTTATTTTTATTTATTTATAGTATTTCAAACATATACAAGATATACCTTGCAAAAGAAACATAGATATAATATCTAAATTAACAAAAAGAAATATTCTAATCTACTTACAGTATTTTAAACATTGGTATCACGAACATTTAGATGAGGAACTGGCTGCCACTTACAGTAGAACCAACCAGAAACATTATGTTAAGGGGGTAAAATTGATAAAATTCTTGCTGCGCAGATGTGGCAAAAGGTTATCACTCAAATTCGAGATGGGGCCAGGAACCTGGTTCACTCCAAGGAGACACTGAGAAACAATTTGTTGACTTCTATCATACCTTATACTCATCTGAGCTAACTGCCTTTGATATGGAAATATCCCAACTATCTACTAAACTAATCTTGCAGAGCTATTCTCGGACGAACTAACACAATAGATGAGACTAGCATGGAAAACAAAGTCTATGGGGTAATCCGTGGTCTTCCAAGCAGGCAGGGCGCCCAGTCCTGACATCCTCCTGAATTCTATAAAACATTTATGTTAATGTTGGTGCCCCTTCTTACCAAGGTGTTCAAATCAGATAGTCAGCACGGGTCAGATGCCTGCATCTATTTCTCAGGCGGTGATCACTGTTTTACCCAAACCAGGAAAAGACCCTACACAATGTGGATCTTACAGACCAATTTCATTAATAAACACTGACATGAGAATTTTAGCTAAGATCTATGTGAACCGATAGACTCCCATATTACCCTCTATTATACATAGAGATCAAACGGAGTTTATAGGTGGGCATACCACATTTGACAGCATCCACAGAGTGCTTAATGTTCTGCACCACCTGAATGCCCATATACACATTCCAGCAGCCTTTTTGGCATTAGACGCCGAAAAAGAATCTGACAAAGTCAAATGGAGATATTTACACCTAGTTTTACAGCGAATATGATGTGGCCCTAATTTCCTTAGAGTTATTTAGGCTCTTGTATAGTGCTCTCACCGCTCAGCTCCATATTAATGGCATGACTCCCAGTTTCAGCTTCCATAGGGGTACCAGGCAGGGATGCCCTCTTGCCTTTGCTTTTCATGATGGTCCTTCAGCTGTTTGCTCCGGCGTTGAGGATCACGGAGGGGATAGAGGGGATCACCATTGGTCCAGTGAGTCATAAAATTGCTCTGTATGCTTGATGTTGACTAACTTGCAGAGCTCTCTTCCTTCTTTTATATCTTTATGCCAACAGTATACTTTCATATCAGGGTATGAACTGAATGTATCTAAGTCTGTATTGATGCCAATTAACCTCTCAAATGTTGATGTTCAACACCTTCTGACTTTCATACCTTTTGTGTGGTTATTCCAAGGCATGCAATACTTGGGGGTTACTCTCCCTCCTCATGTCTCTCACCTCTATAAGGTTCACTACCCCACGGCTCTGGACCTTATTAAGGAAGATCTCAATAACTGGCGTCACCTCTGCACATCGCTACGTTAGGATAAATACAATAAAGATGAATGTGGCACCTCGTCTTCTCTATTTGTTTATGGCAGTCCCATGTACTGTACCTGACCAATTCTTTCAAGAGCTGCACGTAGACTTTGCAAATTTATATGGGCGGGCGGGCGGGCAGGACCCCCCCCCCCCCCCTCGAATCTCTCTCAAGTCACTGATGCAGCCCTGAAAATCTGAAATCATACTACTGGGTGGCAAATCTATGCACTGTTTTTTTTTTTTTTTTTGGGGGGGGAGGGCAGTCTGCCTCACCAGACCAGCAGTGGACAGCCATGGAGCAGTTAGTAGAGTTGCCTCAGCATATCAGTATTATCTCTTTCACGGATTTATCCCGCACATTCCATCTCTTCTCAGACTATCCTATTCCTGGGTCAACTGTGCAGGTTTGGAACCGGATTACTAAGTATTGCAGTATTCGACCAGAACTTTCTCCTCTGATGGACATTCAAACTTCTTCTCTATTTTCTCTGATTCAGAGCTGTGGTACTTGGTTTTACTGGCTCCAGGCCAATGGGCTGACACGAGTGATTCATTTTCTACAGGATGGGTCTCTGCTCAGAAGGGCTCAAATCATGGACTGCTGCTCAATGCACCCGAACCATTTTGCCCTTAATCAGCTTCTCCATTTTCTACACTCAAATCGGGCTGCTGTTACACGGAAGTTGCATCCAATAGAATTCACGCTGTGGAAGTCATCTAATTCGAAGCGCATTCTCTCTCGCGTCCATCAAGCGCTACTGATTGGACGTAGTCCTAAGGACTCATTTTACTAACAATGGGAAGCTGAGGTGGCTCAGCCCTTCTCAGAAGACCAATGGGGAAAAATTATCCTGATCAATTATAAAGTCCCCTTCAGAACATGACTCTTTTTAAGCATTTACAATTTAACAATCTCAATCATAATCCTACCTACCTAACGTAGGTGATTAAGAAAATGTGGAGGAAAAAGCCTCAAAAGGACAGCTCCTGTGTAGTGTGGTAACAGAGCCTTCCGTACCAAGGAGCAAACTGTCTCATTATAAGAAAAAACCTTCATCCGCCGCTCATTTAATTTTAATTCAAATATATTTCTTAATGACACGACTTTTCTGTACACGTTGCTCAGTAATCTCCAAGCGCCATGGCCGACTATGGCCAGAGTTTCGATCCTTCCTCAGGGTCCGTGGCGGATAGTTCTATGGGATACAAAACAACAGAGTGAAATTATTGTGATTGGTACCACGAGATGGTAGGCGTCTGACATCAGCACATAAATAGAGGAGCTAAACTGGAGGAGACTCGATAGGAAAAACACTGTAATACCGGATGCCAGAAAAGTGAAGTGAGAATGACTGCTTAAGCTATTGAAAGTATATTTTGCAGCTGTATCGTAATTTTCAATGCCCAACACTGTTGTTTTGCACTGATGTTTTCATTAGTTGTGTTGCCCCTATATGCCTCTGGCAGATAATTCCTCTTCCTCCTCCCCCCCACCCCCCCACCCCCACTTTTCTTTTCCTTAGAGATCTACTGATACTTCGCTGAGAGGTGTTCGCTATTGTGGCTTTTTTTCTTGCTCTCTTATTGTTGAAGTTGGACTGGCTGTTTTTCTAAGCCTTTACAGTTTGATATGGCATGGTTAAAAAGTGAGGTGAAGGAAGCTATTAGAACTAAAAGAAAATCTTTCAGAAAATGGAAGAAGGAACTGAATGAAAATAATAACAAGGAATGTCAAGTCAAATGCAAAGCGCTGATAAGGAAGGCAAAAAAGGGACTTTGAAAAAAAGATTGCGTTGGAGGCAAAAACACATAGTAAAATTTTTTTTTTAGGTATAATAAAAGAAGCCGGCAAAAGGATCGGTTGGACCGCTAGATGACCAAGGGGTAAAAGGGGCAATCAGGGAAGACAAAGTCATAGCGGAGAGATTAAATGAATTATTTGCTTCGGTCTTCACCGAGGAAGATTTGGGAGAGATACCGGTGACAAATGGTATTCAAAGCTGAGTCGAAGAAACTAAATGAAATCTCTATAAACCTGGAGGATGTAATGGGGCAATTTGACAAATTGAAGAGTAGCAAATTTCCTGGACCGGATGGTATTCATCCAAGAGTACTGATAGAACTGAAAAATGAACTGGCGGAACTATTGTTAGTAATACGTAATTTATCTTTAATATCAAGTGTGGTACCGGAAGGTTGGAGGATAGCCCATGTAACGCCGATATTTAAAAAAGGTTCCAGAGGGGATCCGGGAAATTATAGATTGCTGAGCCTGACGTTTGTGTCGGGCAAAATGGTAGAGACCATTATAAAGAACACAATTACAGAGCATATTCAAAAGCATGGATTAATGAGACAAAGTCAACATGGATTTAGTGAAGGGAAATCTTGCCTCACCAATGTACTACATTTCTTTGAAGGGGTGAACAAACATGTGGATAAAGGGGATACTGTGTATCTGGATTTTCAGAAGGTGTTCAACAAAGTACCTCATGAAAGACTCCAGAGGAAATTGGAGAGTAAGGGATAGGAGGTAGTGTCCTATTGTGGATTAAAAACTGGTTAAAGATAGAAAACAGAAAGCGAATGCTACATAACTGTAGAAGGTATTCTCCGAGGACAGCAGGCTGATTGTTCTCACTGATGGGTGACGTCCACGGCAGCCCCTCCAATCGGAACATTTTACTAGCAAAGGCCTTTGCTAGTCCTCGCGCGCCGATGCATACCGCGCATGCGTGGCTGTCTTCCCGCCCGAACCGGCTCGTGTTCGTCAGTCCCATATGTAGCAAGACAAAGACAAGGGAAGACACAACTCCAAAGGGGAGGCGGGCGGGTTTGTGAGAACAATCAGCCTGCTGTCCTCGGAGAATACCTTCTACAGGTATGTAGCATTCGCTTTCTCCGAGGACAAGCAGGCTGCTTGTTCTCACTGATGGGGTATCCCTAGCCCCCAGGCTCACTCAAAACAACAAACATGGTCAATTGGGCCTCGCAACGGCGAGGACATAACTGAGATTGACCTAACAATTTATCCAACTAACTGAGAGTGTAGCCTGGAACAGAATAAACATGGGCCTAGGGGGGTGGAGTTGGATTCTAAACCCCAAACAGATTCTGAAGCACTGACTGCCCGAACCGACTGTTGCGTCGGGTATCCTGCTGCAGGCAGTAATGAGATGTGAATGTGTGGACAGATGACCACGTCGCAGCTTTGCAAATCTCTTCAATAGTGGCTGACTTCAAGTGTGCCACTGACGCTGCCATGGCTCTAACATTATGAGCCGTGACATGACCCTCAAGAGCCAGCCCGGCCTGGGCGTAAGTGAAGGAAATGCAATCTGCTAGCCAATTGGATATGGTGCGTTTCCCCACAGCCACTCCCCTCCTGTTGGGATCAAAAGAAACAAACAATTGGGCGGACTGTCTGTTGGGCTGTGTCCGCTCCAGATAGAAGGCCAATGCTCTTTTGCAGTCCAATGTGTGCAGCTGACGTTCAGCAGGGCAGGAATGAGGACGAGGAAAGAATGTTGGCAAGACAATTGACTGGTTCAGATGGAACTCCGACACAATCTTTGGCAAGAACTTAGGGTGAGTGCGGAGGACTACTCTGTTATGATGAAATTTGGTGTAAGGGGCCTGAGCTACCAGGGCCTGAAGCTCACTGACTCTACGAGCTGAAGTAACTGCCACCAAGAAAATGACCTTCCAGGTCAAGTACTTCAGATGGCAGGAGTTCAGTGGCTCAAAAGGAGGTTTCATCAGCTGGGTGAGAACGACATCGAGATCCCATGACACTGTAGGAGGTTTGACGGGGGGCTTTGACAAAAGCAAACCTCTCATAAAGCGAACAACTAAAGGCTGTCCTGAGATCGGCTTACCTTCCACACGGTAATGGTATGCACTGATTGCACTAAGGTGAACCCTTACAGAGTTGGTCTTGAGACCAGACTCAGACAAGTGCAGAAGGTATTCAAGCAGGGTCTGTGTAGGACAGGAGCGAGGATCTAGGGCCTTGCTGTCACACCAGACGGCAAACCTCCTCCATAGAAAGAAGTAACTCCTCTTAGTGGAATCTTTCCTGGAAGCAAGCAAGATGCGGGAGACATCCTCTGACAGACCCAAAGAGGCAAAGTCTATGCTCTCAACATCCAGGCCGTGAGAGCCAGAGACTGGAGGTTGGGATGCAGAAGCGCCCCTTCGTCCTGTGTGATGAGGGTCGGAAAACACTCCAATCTCCACGGTTCTTCGGAGGACAACTCCAGAAGAAGAGGGAACCAGATCTGACGCGGCCAAAACGGAGCAATCAGAATCATGGTGTCTCGGTCTTGCTTGAGTTTCAACAAAGTCTTCCCCACCAGAGGTATGGGAGGATAAGCATACAGCAGACCTTCTCCCCAGTCCAGGAGGAAGGCATCCGATGCCAGTCTGCCGTCGGCCTGAAGCCTGGAACAGAACTCAGGGACCTTGTGGTTGGCTCGCGATGCAAAGAGATCTACCAAGGGGGTGCCCCACACCTGGAAGATCTGGCGCACTACTCGGGAGTTGAGCGACCACTCGTGAGGTTGCATAATCCTGCTCAACCTGTCGGCCAGACTGTTGTTTACGCCTGCCAGATATGTGGCTTGGAGCACCATGCCGTGACAGCGAGCCCAGAGCCACATGCTGACGGCTTCCTGACACAGGGGGCGAGATCCGGTGCCCCCCTGCTTGTTGATGTAATACATGGCAACCTGGTTGTCTGTCTGAATTTGGATAATTTGGTGGGACAACCGATCTCTGAAAGCCTTCAGAGCGTTCCAGACCGCTCGTAACTCCAGGAGATTGATCTGCAGATCGCGTTCCTGGAGGGACCAGCTTCCCTGGGTGTGAAGTCCATCGACATGAGCTCCCCACCCCAGGAGAGACGCATCCGTAGTCAGCACTTTTTGTGGCTGAGGAATTTGGAAAGGGCGTCCCAGAGTCAAATTGGACCAAATCGTCTACCGATACAGGGATTTGAGAAAACTCGTGGACAGGTGGATCACGTCTTCTAGGTCCCCAGCAGCCTGAAACCACTGGGAAGCTAGGGTCCATTGAGCAGATCGCATGTGAAGGCGGGCCATGGGAGTCACATGAACTGTGGAGGCCATGTGGCCCAGCAAGCTCAACATCTGCCGAGCTGTGATCTGCTGGGACGCTCGCACTCGCGAGACGAGGGACAACAAGTTGTTGGCTCTTGTCTCTGGGAGATAGGCACGAGCCGTCCGAGAATCCAGCAGAGCTCCTATGAATTCGAGTCTCTGTACTGGGAGAAGATGGGACTTTGGATAATTTATCACAAACCCCAGTAGCTCCAGGAGGCGAATAGTCATCTGTATGGACTGTAGAGCTCCTGCCTCGGATGTGTTCTTCACCAGCCAATCGTCGAGATAAGGGAACACATGCACTCCCAGCCTGCGAAGCGCTGCTGCTACTACAGCCAAGCACTTCGTGAACACTCTGGGCGCAGAGGCAAGCCCAAAGGGTAGCATACAGTACTGGAAGTGACGTGTGCCCAGCTGAAATCGCAGATACTGTCTGTGAGCTGGCAGTATCGGGATGTGCGTGTAGGCATCCAAGTCCAGAGAGCATAGCCAGTCGTTTTCCTGAATCATGGGAAGAAGGGTGCCCAGGGAAAACATCCTGAACTTTTCCTTGACCAGATATTTGTTCAGGGCCCTTAGGTCTAGGATGGGACGCATCCCCCCTGTTTTCTTTTCCACAAGGAAGTACCTGGAATAGAATCCCAGCCCTTCTTGCCCGGATGGCACGGGCTCGACCGCATTGGCGCTGAGAAGGGCGGAGAGTTCCTCTGCAAGTACCTGCTTGTGCTGGAAGCTGTAAGACTGAGCTCCCTGTGGGCAATTTGGAGGTTTGGAGGCCAAATTGAGAGTGTATCCTTGCCGGACTATTTAAAGAACCCAACGGTCGGAGGTTATCAGAGGCCACCTTTGGTGAAAAACTTTCAACCTCCCCCCGACCGGCAGGTCGCCCGGCACTGACACGTTGATGTCGGCTATGCTCTGCTGAAGCCAGTCAAAAGCTCGCCCCCTGCTTTTGCTGGGGAGCTGTGGGGCCTTGCTGAGGCACACGCTGCTGACGAGAGCGCGCGCGCGCTGGGGCTTAGCCTGGGCCGCAGGCTGTCGAGAAGGAGGATTGTACCTACGCTTACCAGAAGAGTAGGGAACAGTCTTCCTTCCCCCATAAAAACCTCTACCTGTGGAGGTAGAAGCTGAAGGCTGCCGGCGGGAGAACTTGTCAAAAGCGGTATCCCGCTGGTGGAGCTGCTCTACCACCTGTTCGACCTTCTCTCCAAAAATATTGTTCGCTCGGCAAGGCGAGTCCGCAATCCGCTGCTGGATCCTATTCTCCAGGTCGGAGGCACGCAGTCATGAGAGTCTGCGCATCACTACACCTTGAGCAGCGGCCCTGGACGCAACATCAAAGGTATCATATACCCCTCTGGCCAGGAATTTTCTGCACGCCTTCAGCTGCCTGACCACCTCCTGAAATGGCTTGGCTTGCTCAGGAGGGAGCTTGTCCACCAAGCCCGCCAACTGCCGCACATTGTTCCGCATGTGTATGCTCGTGTAGAGCTGGTAAGACTGGATTTTGGCCACGAGCATAGAAGAATGGTAGGCCTTCCTCCCAAAGGAGTCTAAGGTTGTAGAGTCTTTGCCCGGGGACGCCGAAGCATGCTCCCTAGAACTCTTAGCCTTTTTTTAGGGCCAGATCCACAACACCAGAGTCGTGAGGCAACTGAGTGCGCATCAGCTCTGGGTCCCCATGGATCCGGTACTGGGACTCAATCTTCTTGGGAATATGGGGATTACTTAGAGGCTTGGTCCAGTTCGCCAGCAATGTCTTTTTTAGGACATGATGCATGGGTACTGTGGACGCTTCCTTAGGTGGAGAAGGATAGTCCAGGAGCTCAAACATTTCAGCCCTGGGCTCGTCCTCCACAACCACCGGGAAGGGGATGGCCGTAGACGTCTCCCGGACAAAGGCCGCAAAAGACAGACTCTCGGGAGGAGAAAGCTGCCTTTCAGGGGAGGGAGTGGGATCAGAAGGAAGGCCATCAGACTCCTCGTCAGAGAAATATCTGATGTCCTCCTCCTCCTCCCACGAGGCCTCACCATCGGTATCAGACACAAGTTCATGAACCTGTGTCTGAAGCCATGCCCGGCTCGACTCCGTGGAAACACGGCCACAGTGTGAGCGTCGAGAGGTAGACTCCCTTGCCAGCACTGGCGAAGCTCCCTCCGCCGACGTCATCGGGGAGCCTTCCTGGGAGGCGGCCGCAGTCGGTACCGCAAGCGGCACCGATGTCGGAGACCTCACCCCGGGCAAGGGGCCAGCCGGCGCCTCACTCGACGGTGGCGCAAGCACCTCCGGTACCGGCGGGGAAGGGCGCAACAGCTCTCCCAGGATCTCTGGGAGAACGGCCCGGAGACTCTCGTGCAGGGCAGCTGTGGAGAAAGACATAGAAGCCGATGCAGGCGTCGAGGTCAGAGTCTGTTCCGGGCGTGGAGGCTGTTCCGGGCTGTCCAAGGTGGAGCGCATCGACACCTCCTGAACAGAGGGTGAGCGGTCCTCCCGGTGCCGATGCCTACTGGGTGCCGACTCCCTCGGCGACCCAGAGCTCTCGGTACCGATGCGGGAAGGAGACCGGTGTCGATGCTTCTTCGACTTTTTCAAACGAAGCATGTCACCGGAACTTCCCGGTACCGACGAGGAGGACGTAGAATCCAACTGTCGCTTCCTCGGGGCCGAGGCCGAAGAAGGTCAGTCTCGGGGGGGCTGTACCACAGGAGCCACCAGCAGGGGAATGGACAGCCCTCACCTGCACTCCGGTCGAAGCACCACCGTCCGACATCAGCACTAGTGGAGGTCCCGGTACCACCGACGCCGACGCAGCCTTCCGATTTCTCGGTACCGACGATGCAGAGGGTCGATGCCTCGATGCAGTCGATGCCGAGGTCTTGACGCTGTCGACGTCGATGCACTTGATACCCCCGGTGCTGTTGCCGATGAAGAGCCCGAGAACAACACGTTCCACTGGGCCAATCTCGCTACCTGAGTCCTTTTCTGTAAAAGGGCGCAAAGACTACAGGCCTGCGGGCGGAGCCCAGCCCCCAGACACTGAAGACACGACGCGTGCCTATCAGTGAGCGAGATTACCCGGGCGCACTGGATGCACTTCTTGAAGCTGCTGGGAGACTTCGATGACATGGGCGGAAAAATCACGCCAGCGAAATCAAAACTCGTAATTGCGGTAAAGGCACCAAAAAGAGGGAGAGAAAAAACTCGAACCGAGGCCTCAAAAAGGGCCTACCCCGAAAACGAAAGTAAACTTAGCGGGGCAAAAAACTAGAAGTACGGGAAGGGGAAAAAAAAGACCGAAAAGGTCTTTCTCCAAAATCCCTTTTTTTTTTTTTAAGCAAAAAGCTCAAAGACGCGCGAGGGTCAACTTAAGGGGCGCGAACGGCGCAAACACGACCGTTCCGAGCGCGGACAAAAGAAGACTGACGAACACGAGCCGGTTCGGGCGGGAAGACGGCCGCGCATGCGCGGTGCGCATCGGTGCGCGAGGACTAGCAAAGGCCTTTGCTAGTAAAGTGTTCCAATTGGAGGGGCTGCCGTGGACGTCACCCATCAGTGAGAACAAGCAGCCTGCTTGTCCTCGGAGAAAGTAGGGATAAATGGTCTGTATTCTCAATGGAGAAGGGTAGATAGTGGGGTTCCCCCAGGGGTCTGTGCTGGGACCGCTGCTTTTTATGTTTAAATGTGTTTATTAAAGGACAAAATAGTACAGTTTGTAGGGCTATACTCAAAATACATTTTAAGAATATTAACTACAAAACATACAATTGATAGCCTCCAACAGTTTCGCCAGTTTTCTCTTTACTTTGAATCTCCCTTTTCCCCCCATCTTCCCCCCTCCCCTCCCTCCCATCCCTCCCGTCTCTAAAGAGCAATTATGGATACGGAGGCAAAGAGTTACTATCCAGCTTAGCCTCTTATGGAGCTATCACACACAAAACTTATGTCTAATTTACAAAACCTGTCAGTGTTTCTAAATCAGGCCATGTCAGTTCTCTTCCAGGGGTCATTCCCTTTTAAAATTCTTAATATCTAGGGCTTCGAGGATTCTAGGCAAGCACCTCATTAATTTTTACTTTTCCTCTTACATCATTTCCCTCTGCTACCACGTTAGGGCAAACACCTCCATTCAACCTTTAAGAATTCAAAATCCTACTTCTAGCCACCTCTGTTAATGAGTCCCAAAAGGGGGCCCATGTTTGGCAAAAAGACTCTCCTCTGGGTGAGGCCAGGTCGCCCACCGCTCTACGTTCCAAAGAGCACAAAAAAATCATTCTCGTTCGCCATTGAGACAGGGTTGGTGAGTCTGGTGTTATCCATAATTGCAAGATAGCCTTCTTACCCAGTAAAACCGTTTTTTTAAGAAACGGGCGCAACCCTATAGGTGGTCTTTGTACCAAGTGAAATTTATGGAATAGTAGCTGAGGCTTTTTCCGCCATGTAACCCTCCACATTTCCGACAAATGACAACACACTTGCGTCCAAAATCTGGCTATTCGGGGGCAAGCCCAGAACATGTGGCCTAACCCAGCTGGAGATTGACCACACTTCTTACATCTATCTTCCTGACCCACATGCGCCCTCCATGCTCTATGTGGAGAAAAAAACATTCGAGACAGGAATTTATAGGCCGTTTCTTGCAGCGCCACGCTTTCAGAGATTTTGGATAAGCCCAGAAAGCATGCCCTCAAGTGATCAGATTTAACATTCACTGGTAGGTCTTTATTCCATTGCATTGCCAATTGTTCGTAATCAATCTCACCTAATTGCTCACGTAGTTCCGAATGGTAATATTTTAAGGGGACAGACCCTTGAGCATCCAAAGCTAAAAGAGACATCAGTCGACTCCATATTTGGGGACTCAAATGTGCGGGTGGAATAGATCGTAAATAATGTCTTAGTTGGAAGGAGGCAAAAAAATCTTTTCTAAGTATACCAAATTCTCTGTCTAATTCTTCAGTAGTTTTTAAAATACCCTCTTCTGAGTATAAGTGATGTATGTAGCTAATCCCCCGTGTTTCCCATTCTAAGAAAAGTTTAGCCGAGCTCCCCGGGGGGAAGTGGTTGTTGCCTCTTATCGGCAATAGTGGAGTATAAGTTGTAGAAAAAACAAATTTACGGCCCAGCCAACGCCAGGTTTGTCTTAATGGAGACACCACAGATGTGAAATAGCGGGGTGTATTTACTGCCCCTGGCGTAGCATGCAGCCATGCACTGAAATGCCGGGGGGAAAAGACCATGGTCTCTATACTAGTACACGAAAAGTAACTAGTGCCACGAAACCAATCAGAAAGGTGGCGCATATTACTAGCCACAGAGAATAACTTTAGATTTAAGAGTCCCAATCCCCCCTTAGCTCTAGGGAGATATAATTTAGAGACTGGCAACCTTGGCTTCTTCCCCTGCCATAAATATTTGGTCATTACCCTCGTCAGCATCTGATCGTCCTTATGTTTAAGAAACAAAGGCAGCACTTGCAATACATAAACCCATTTTGGGACCAGAATCATGTTATAGAGGGCTATCCGCCCCATCAAGGATAGGGGTAAAGTCGTCCATGTCTGCAAAGTCTGTCTAGTTTTCAGTTTAAGGGGTTCTATGTTTTGGCTATATAGGGTGTTCAGATCGGCTGTCAGCCATATGCCAAGATACTTCAATTTATCCTCTGCCCATGTTAATGGAAATGCCCCCTCCCAGGTCGAACGTATCCGTGTCTGGACTGGTAGAGCCATAGACTTACTCCTATTCAGGGCAAGGCCCGAGTAGAAGCCAAACTCCTCCAGGATTCCAAATAAGTACAGGAGAGAGGATTGGGATTTTGTCAAAGTTACTAGTATATCATCTGCAAAAGCTAAAGTTTTGAGCTCCTGCGAGTGTAATTTAATCCCCTGCACATCTGGGTCCCTTTGAATAGTGCATAACAATGGTTCAAGGTATAACAAAAATAAGAGTGGTGAGAGTGGGCAACCCTGTCTCGTGCCACATGCTATTGTAAAGGGGTTTGATTTCATACCATTAATCAATAATGACGCTTTTGGATTAGTGTATAGCGTTACAATAGCATTAAATATCCACCCTCGGATGCCAATATAATCAAGGACAGAAAAAAGGTAATCCCATCTTACCTTGTCAAAAGCCTTTTCGGCATCTAAGCTAACTAGCAGCAATGGTTCATTCTTGGTAAGACTCTGTGCAATGGCTAAACAGGCCTTCCTGACATTGTGACAAGGGTGTCTACCCCGCACAAACCCCACTTGACCTTCTCCCACTAATTTTGGTATTAAAGGGGATAAACGTTCCGAGATGATCTTCGCTAAGATCTTTAAATCAACATTTATAAGAGATATAGGTCTATATGAACCTGGATTTTCTGGTGGTTTGCCCTCTTTTGGAATTAGGGTTATCAAGGCTTCATTAGACTCTCGCCTAAATCCCCCACATTCAATGGACTCCTCAAAAAAATCAAGAAGCGGGCCACCCACTTGTGGGAAAAGCAATTGATAGTACTCAGCACCAAATCCATCCGGACCCGGGCTGACCCACGTTTTAATGATTTCACTACTCTTGCAGCTCCTTGGCCCTTATAGGCATATTAATTGTTCTAGCACTTCGGGGTTCAGACGTGGCATTCCAGAGTCTGCCAAGTAATCTGTTATGGATGGGCCGAGTGGTGCCTCCGGGACTTTGTATAGGTTTGCATAATATTGTTCCAATAATCTCACTACTTCCTCTGGGTTATTTATTTGTCTACCCTCTGCATCTCGAAGTGTTGGTTATAAACCTATTTCCTCCCCAGGTCTTATTAAGGCGGGCCAACAATTTCCCAGATTTATTACCATGTTGTGGAAAGAGAAAGATCTATAAAAAAAATTGTTTCTTTGTTCTCTCATGGATCATTGTGTTAAGGGCTGCCAGAGAGGCCAGCATAACTTCCTTGGACTCTTTCGAGGGGTGTGCTATGTGTGCCCGTTTCGCTGCTTGATACGCTACTTCTAATTGTTTCACTCCCTTTGCCAATCTCTTTGAACGAGCACACATATAAGCGATTATATCCCCACGAATCACTGCTTTGGAGGTCTCCCAGAACAATCTAGCTTCCCCCGCATGGCCCCCATTCGTATCAAGGAAATAAGACCATCTTTGTTTCAAGTAATCCTGGAAGTCTGCGTCCTCTGCCAGATATCCGGGAAACCTCCAAACTTGATGGCGTAAACTAGTTGCTCCCACTTCCAGTTCAATCCAAATCATTGCATGATCTGAGATTTCCATTACTCCTATCTCTGCACGTGGTACTTGAGGAAACAGACTGAGGATATCAATATATAGTCTATTCTCGACCATGAGCTATGTGCTCTGGATAAATGTGTATAGTCTTTAGATGTAGGGTGGGTTAACCTCCATGGGTCTATAAGGTCTAAAGCGGTACTCAAATACCCCAATCCTTTACCCCTCCCAAACATTGAGCTTGCCTGCGGTCCAGAGCGGTCTTGGAGCCCATCCATGACTTGGTTAAAGTCTCCTGCCACTATCCATGGGGTGTGTCCATATTGGATTCCTAGCCGAACCAGGTGTTGGAAAAAGGAATGGTCATATACATTTGGGCCATAAACATTAAGTAGGAAAATTTCTTGTCCCATTATGTTTAGCTGTAAAAGTATATATCTGCCCTCTCTATCTTTACAAATTAACTTTGATGTGCATTGCATATTTTTATGAATTAAAATTGCCACCCCTCCTTTTTTGCTGCCCGAAGACGCAAAATAACATTCTCCCATCCAACGTTGTCTAAGCTTTTGGTGCTCAACGTCCGTTAATTTAGTTTCCTGAAGGCACGCTATTCCAGCTTTGTGGCGCTGCAACGCTGTCAAAATCTTTGTGCGTTTTATTGGGGAGGAGATACCCGATACATTCCATGAAATCAACCGTGGGGTTGATGGCCTAGCCATCCTTTAAGTAAACTTGGTAACCTAAATTAGACAATTTCCATACTCTTAGAGCTCCCGGGTGCCCAGCCCCCACCCAGCAGCCTAGTTTGTATAACAGAGGTGGCCTATAGTCATTTCCCAGTAACTTTCCATTCCTATCCACCCCAGCATTGCAGCAGGTTCCACCCAAGCTTTGTACTTTTCCAGGTCCTTGCTGTAAAGATAACATTTGCTCCATTCGACAGGACTCCACAATCCAACATAAACAGTATCTGGTTTTGTGTCTCTCCCTTCCCCCCTCCCCCCCCACCATGCAAATCTTATCTCAATTCTACCCTGCTCTCCCATTTCATCCCTACCCTCCCCCCTTAGACCTACCCTCTTCCCTACTCTATTCCCCATTTAGTCGCACCTGGGCCTACTTCACCAGACGCAACCTAAATTAGCCGCGTCCGGTGAGGGGTCAATAGGTGCCAGCAAAGCCTCGTTCTCCGTCATTTTTATTAATTTCAACAAATTTCTGAACTTCCCTCCACCCTCTCCAAACCCCCAAACAACCGGGTTATACATCTCTTATAAAGCTTAGAGCACTTGCGAGCCAAATGACTCTAGTTCACTTATCATCGTTCCAGTCTTAGGATTGGCTCTCCAGCATCTGGGTGCCGCCAGTTTTACATCTTGCGTCCATTCTTCTTAACAACTGGGCCACTCGAACCCACAAACCAAGTGATCAACAAAATTCCAAACAGCCAACCTGCCAATCTCGATAGTTGTAATCCAACAGGAGTTTTAATCACCTCCAGCCTTTCATGATGATCTCTCAGTAAGGCTGTTTTAGTCAGTCCACTGGCCCTGTCACCTGCTTATTCAGCCATTCCACGGCTACTTCTGGTTTATTAAAGGCTTTCCAGACTCCGTTGTCCATGATTTTTAAAGTCGCTGGGTATTGTAGCATAAATCTGTGCTTCTTCTCCACCAGACTCGTGCAAACTGTCGAAAACGCCCGCCGCTGCATTGACAAGGCCGCCGAGTAATCCTGGAAAACACGGATGACTGTGCCATCATACTTAGTGGAGTCTCTGCATCCTTTATATGCCCGTAAAACGGCCGCTTTGTGTGAGTAGTCGTGAAACTTTGCTATGATCACCCTAGGGCGTTGTTCTCTTGCTGGTCTAGGTCCCACGCGGTGGGCCCGCTCAAGACGTATTTGCCTCCCCTCTCCTGCTTCGGGAAAGTTCGCTTGCAACCAAGTTTCAAGAGTAGTTTTTAATTAGCTTCTGATAAGGATTCCGCAAAGCCCACAAAGCGGAGGTTGTCTCGTCTAGATCTATTCTCCAAGTCCTCGATTCTCTCTGTATAATCTTGTATCAGGCGGGACAATCGCTCTAGTTCACCCGAGCTTTCCTGGTGCCCCTCCTCCACCTCTGCCACCCGGGCTTCCAACTCACCCGTGCGCCGCGAGAGTTCCGAGGTCCACCGCCGTTATGCCTGCTATTTGTGTCGATAACTGGTCAAATTGTGGGGCGAATGCCCGCACAACCGCCTCCGTAAGCTCCGGTATGAGCGTCTCTCTATTCTGGCTGGGAGGAGAATGTGCCGCGAAAACCGGCGCCATGTTGGATTCGACAGCTCTTGTTTTGGTCTTCCTTTTTTCTTCCACTTTTCGCCGTGTGAGCCATCAAAGATCTCGTAATATACTTGTCCATATATTAAGAAAGCTGTTTTGCGCAGTTGGGGAGATTGTTCAAGGGCGGGATCGCCAGTTAAATTGCTTTTTGAACGAGGCTTTGAGGCAGCTAGAGTAGAGCACGATCTTCTGCCGCTCACTGCATCACGTGACCCCCCGGGACCGCTGCTTTTTAACATATAACATATAAATGATCTAGAGATGTGAGTAACCAGTGAGGTAATTAAATTTGCTGATGACACAAAGTTATTCAAAGCTGTTAAATCGTGTGATGATTGTGAAAAATTACATGAGGACCTTATGAGACTGGGAGACTGGGTATCTAAATGGCAGATGTCGTTTAATGTGAGCAAGTGCAAAGTGATGCATGTAAGAAAGAGGAACCCGAACTATAGCTACGTAATGCAAGGTTCCACGTTAGGAGTCACCGACCAAGAAAGGGATCTCGGCGTTGTTTAAAAAAATATAGTAGAATTAGAAAAGGTACAAAGAAGGGCAACGAAAATGATAAAGGGGATGGGACGACTTCCCTATGAAGAAGGGCTGAAGTGTCTAGGGCACTTCTGCTTGGAGAAAAGACGGCTGAAGGGAGATATGATAGAGGTCTATAAAATAAGTGAGTGGAGTGGAACAGGTAGACACGAATCGTTTACTCTTTCCAAAAATACTAGGACAAGGGGGCATGCGATGAAGCTACAAAGTAGTAAATTTAATACGAAACAGAAAATTTTTCTTCACTCAACATGTAACTAAACTCTGGAATGCATTGCCAGAGAATGTGGTAAAGGCGGTTAGCTTAGCGGGGTTTTAAAAAGGTCTGGATGGTTTCATAAAGGAAAAGTCCATAGACCATTATTAAATTGACGAGGAAAATCCACTGCTTATTTCTAGGATGCACAACAAACTGCAGGAGGAGCAGCTATTACTCAATACACCTTATGCTGTTTACTAAGGGGACGTCTCATACCGTCACATTGGCATTCTATATCATGCCTCTCTTAAGCCTCTGCTTTTGTGACTCTCTATAATCATAGATTTTGGGTTGCTGTTTGGGCACTCGGTCTCTGAAAGGTTTGCCATCACTGGTCTAGCTTCTTTGAAGTCATTAAATCATGCTGCGACTTTAAACATCCTGCGCTTGTCCGCATTCCGTTGAACCTCCGGTATCCGTCTTGTCAAAGCAATATAATGCAAAACAGGCTCCTGTCGGGATAAGACAGATACCAGAGGTTCAACAGAATGCGGACAAGTGAGATCCTTGTGCAGGATGTTTAAAGTCACAGCATGATTTAATAACTTCAAAGAAGCTAGACGCTTTTAACAAGACAAAGATAAGTCAATTGCTTCTGTACTAGATTAAGCTCAGTACACCAGGGCTGCAGTTTGTCTGCAGCCCAGAATTTAAGCGACAGTGCACTATAAAAATACAAAAAAATATATAATGAATTGTTGCACAGACAAGTTTATACACTAAAGGACATTTACAGCAAGCAAGCTGAGTGCACTATCGGAGGCTGGGGGCAATCTATGATTATAAAGAGTCACAAAAGCAGAGGCTTAAGAGAGGCATGACGGTATGAGATGTCCCCTTAGTAAACAGCATAAGGTGTATTGAGTAATAGCTGTTCCTCCTGCAGTTTGTTGTGTACTTTTCAATTATAATAAGGTGGAGAACAGCCATTTTTGTGTTAATTTTTGATTGTTATTTCTAGGATAAGCAGCAAAAATGTATTGAAGTTTTTCGAGATCTTGCCAGTATTTGTGACATGGATTGGCCACTGTTGGAAACAGGATGCTGGTCTTGATGGACCTTTGGTCTGTCCCAGTGTGGTAATACTTACGTACTTATGTGTTCTTATTATTGTGTGTTGTATTAAGCTTTTAAAAAAAAAGTGAATTATTAAAGAAAAAAAAAAAGAAATAAGCCGTGGATTTTCCCAAGTCCATCAATGACTTATGGACTTTTCTTTTAGGAAATTATCCAAACCTTTTTTTTTTTAATATTGCCAAGCTAACTGCTTTTACCACATTCTCTGGCAACAAATTCCAGAGTTTAATTACATGTTGAGTGAAAAAATATTTTCTCTGGTTTGTTTTATGTGAAATAATTTTTATTGAAACATGACAGCAGAAATTCACACAATTACATCTCAAATTCTCTCCCCAGCTGTCTACATAAAGATAATCCAAAACAAACTACAACCATTCCCCCCCCCCCATTAATCCCACCCCTTTCCTCCCCCCACCCAGATAATGCATGAAAGGCTATCCTATCAATCAATGGAATAAACAATTTCTTGCTGAGGGTTGGAAAGTAGAACCAAAGTGCTCCCAACAATGATGAAATCTTTTGCATGAGGAAGAGGAGACCTCCGAAAAGATCTGTGCCTCCATAGCCAGCAAAGAGATTATTTGGGTCTGCCAAGACGAGAAAGCAGGAGTCGAGGGTTCTCTCCATTGTTGTAAAATAGGCTTTTTTTGCTATTAACACCAGACTCCTTAAAAAATCTAGAAGACTTAGAGGTGCAGATGAAGATAACTGATAGTCTTCAGACATAATCAGTGGTTCCTTATAAAGGGCACAGCCCCATTGTATCTCAGTCTCATACAACACTTTTGCCCAGAAGCACTGTATCCTAGGACACAGCCAAAACATATGACCCAGCATAGCAGGGGTACCAAGGCACCTCGGGCATGCCTCTGATCCCGCAAATCTTGCCTTGTGAGCCCGGTGTGGCGAGATATAGAGTCTCAAAAGAAATTTATATTGTAATTCCCACAATTGTGCATTGCAAGTGATTCTACATCTGCTGCAAACAGGTTTGGATGTGCTGGCCAGACAGTTGTATTAACAAATCCAAATTCCAATGTCTAGCAAACTGTCCATAATCCAACTCAGATGAAGAATCCTGGAGATACTTATGATGAAAGGCTAAGGACACATGATTTTGAGAATTCAATGTGAGTGCCTCACTCAGTGTCTCCTGTACATCCTCACACAAGTCCTCCCAAGGCAAGCTGTTGACATAGTGCTGCAAATGAAAATGTGCAAAGAAGTCTGTGGGGGGCAGCTGATATCAAGTACAAAGCACCTCAAAATACTGCAGTGGAGGAGTGGCCTAATGGTTAGAGTGGTGGACTTTGGGCCTGGGGAACTGGGTTCAATTCCCACTGCAGGCACAGGCAGCTACATGTGACACTGGGCAAGTCATATAGTAACATAGTAGATGACGGCAGAAAAAGACCTGCACGGTCCATCCAGTCCGCCCAAGAAATGTGCCACTTTTTTGTGTATACCTTACCTTGATTTGTACCTGTCTTTTTCAGGGCACAGACCGTACAAGTCTGCCCAGCACTATCCCCCGCCTCCCACCATCGGCTCTGGCACAGACCATATAAGTCTGCCCAGCACTATCCCCGCCTCCAAACCACCAGCCCCGCCTCCCACTACTGACTCTGTTATCCAATCTCAGCTAAGCTCCTGAGGATCCATTTCTTCTGAACAGGATTCCTTTATGTTTATCCCACGCATGTTTGAATTCCGTTACCGTTTTCATCTCCACCACCTCCCGTGGGAGGGCATTTCAAGCATCCACCACTCTCTCCGTGAAAAAATACTTCCTGACATTTTTCTTGAGTCTGCCCCCCTTCAATTTCATTTCATGTCCTCTCGTTCTACCGCCTTCGTATCTCCGGAAAAGGTTCGTTTGCGGATTAATACATTTCAAATATTTGAACGTCTGTATCATATCACCCCTGTTTCTCCTTTCCTCCAGGGTATACATGTTCAGGTCAGCAAGTCTCTCCTCATACGTCTTGTAACGCAAATCCCATACCATTCTCGTAGCTTTTCTTTGCACCGCTTCGATTCGTTTTACATCCTTAGCAAGATACGGCCTCCAAAACTGAACACAATACTCCAGATGGGGCCTCACCAACGACTTATACAGGGGCATCAACACTCCCTTTCTTCTGCTGGTCACACCTCTCTCTATACAGCCCAACAACCTTCTAGATACAGCCACCGCCTTGTCATACTGTTTCATCGCCTTCAAATCCTCAGATACTATCACCCCAAGATCCCTCTCCCCGTTCGTACCTCAGACTCTCGCCGCCTAACACATACGTCTCCCGTGGATTTCTATTCCCTAAGTGCATTACTTTGCATTTCTTGGCATTGAATTTTAATTCACTTAACCCTCCATTGCCCCAGGTACAAATAAGTACCTAAGCCGCATTGAGCCTGACATGAGTGGGAAAGCGAGGGGTACAAATAAAAAAAAAATTGTCTGCAAGCAACTGGGACAGATAATGAATCCCAAGGGCTTCCCATCGAGTAAACACCAAGTCGGTATCTGCCGGAAATTCTGGGTTGTGCCGGATTGCCAAAAAGGGAGACACCGCTGCCAAGAAGCGATGACGTCTGCACAACCATCTACAAACTGCTCTGGCTGCTCGGACAAACAGATTAAGTCGAAGATGTGTTGCGGAGTGCTTCGGTATAGTGTGAATCTGCCAGCTGAAATGAAATCTACAAAAAAGGTTAGGTTCCAGTCCAAACAAAAATCATTCACATCCCTGAACCAGTCATTAATATGTCTCATTGTACAAGCCACCATAAGGTATCTCAGATTTAACAGGTCCAATCCCCCATGCGATTTGGGTTTTTGTAAGATTGAAATGGGTAGGCGGGCCCTCTTCCCCTGCCACAGATGCCTGCAACATTTTGTTTAGTGCATTTTCATCCTTAGCACAAATACAGAGGTAACATCTGAAAAACGTACAACCATTTTGGGACACAGATCATGTAAAAAAGTGCTATACACCCCAACAAGGAGATCGGATAAGCTCGCCATAAAATGAGAGTCCGTTGTAAGGAGGACACCAGTGGGCAAATGTTATAAGTACATAAGCACTGCCATACTGGGAAAAGACAAAGGGTCCATCAAGCCCAGCACCCTGTCTCTGACAGCGACCAATCCAGGCTTCAAGAACCAGGCAACCCCCCCCCCCCCCCCCCCCACCAAAAAAAAAATAGTTTTTTTAAAAATAATGTTCAATGGACTTTTCCCTCAGGAATCTGTCCAAACCCCCTTTAAATTCCAAAAGGCCAGCTGCTGTCACTACATTCTCCGGCAACGAGTTCCAGAGTCTAACTACATGTTGAGTAAAGAAAAACTTTCTCCTATTTGTTTTAAATCTACCATATTCTAGCTTCATCTTGTGTCCCCTGGTTTTGTTGTTGTTTGAAAGTGTAAACAAACGCTTCACATCTGTCTGCTCTAATCCACTCAGGCATATAATGTTGACAAATTGGCTGGAATGATAACTCCCAAATATTTGATCCAACCATCTGTCCAGCTAAACGGGAAATCCCAAGCCATGATCCTAGGATTGTGGAAGAAGAGGGAAGAACCACAGACTTAGTAAGTTTCAGTTTAAACCCCCGAAAAAAGGCACCATAGAAAGAAATCAATTGTACTAGATGAGGAATAGAAGCCTGAGGATAGTAAGGATTAACAGTGATTCATCTGCAAAGGCCATAACTTTGATCTCTTTTTGTTGTATCGTGACCCTTCCAATGCCACAGTGTTACGTAGGGGCAAAGTAGCAGTTCAAGCGTAATAATAAACAATAAAGGGGACAGATGGCAACCTGTCTCATACACACCGGATGGGGAACATGTCCGTTCTGCTGCCCATGAACTAGTAAGGCAGCTCTAGGGTCCGCATATAACGCAAGTCACCGCACCAAGAAACCAGTCCCGAGACCCATAGGTGAGTGTGTCAAATAAAAATTGCCAGTGTACCCTTCAAAATGCTCACCTCCGCATCCAAACTGGCCACATCTAGGGGAATTTCTTTCCATTGCAATGAGAAAGGACCAACAACAATTCGGTAGCTAATATCTTAGATAGGATTTTAACTTCAAACCCTCTCCCTCAACCAACAAACCACGGCCTCTTTCTCCTCCTTTTCTGACATCACCGAGGAGGAAAACTGCTCGCCTTCTTTCTCCTCGAAATGCACCACCTGCTCTTCTGATCCCATCCCCAACTTACTTAACACATCATCTCTCATACTGTCACCACCCTCCATCTGTCATATCCTCAACCTCTCTCTCTCCACTGCAACTGTCCTGACACCTTCAAGCACGCCGTAGTCAACCTCTCCTCAAAAAACCATCACTTGACCCTACCTGTCCCTCAACTACCCGCCCCTTCTCCTTCCTACCCTTCCTCTCCAAAATACTTGAGCGTGCTGTTCACACGCGCTGCCTGATTTTCTCTCCTCTCATGCCATCCTCGATCCACTTCAATCCGGTTTTCACCCTCTACACTCGACAGAAACAGCACTCTCTAAAGTCTGTAATGACCTGTTCCTTGCCAAATCCAGAGGCCACTACTCCATCCTCATCCTCCTCGATCTATCCGCCGCTTTTGACACAGTCAATCATGACTTACTTCTTGCCACACTGTCCTCATTTGGGTTCCAGGGCTCTGTCCTCTCCTGGTTCTCCTCCTATCTCTCCCACCGCACCTTCAGAGTTCACTCTCATGGATCTTCCTCCACCCCCATCCCGCTATCTGTTGGTGTTCCCCAGGGATCTGTCCTTGGTCCCCTCCTCTTCTCAATCTACACCCTTCCCTGGGCTCCCTGATCTCATCTCATGGTTTCCAGTATCATCTCTATGCTGATGACACCCAGCTCTATCTCTCCATACCAGACATCACCGCGGAGACCCAGGCAAAGGTATCAGCCTGCTTATCCGGCATTGCTGCCTGGATGTCCAACCGCCACCTGAAACTGAACATGTCCAAGACCGAGCTCATCGTCTTTCCACCAAAACCACTCTCCTTCCCTCCACTTTCTATCTCAGTTGATAACACCCTCATCCTCCCTGTCTCATCTGCCCGCAACCTCGGAGTCATCTTGACTCCTCCCTTTCCTTCTCTGTGCATATCCAGCAGATAGCCAAGACCTGTCGCTTCTTCCTCTTACATCAGCAAAATTCGCCCTTTCCTCTCTGAACAACACCACCCGAACTCTCGTCCACGCTCTCATACCTCTCGCCTTGACTACTGTAACTTACTCCTCACCATGCCTCCACTTCGCCATCTACCCCCCTTCAATCTGTCCAGAACTCCTGCTGCACGTCTTATATTCACCAGAACCGATATACTCATATCACCCCTCTCCTCAGGTCACTTCACTGGCTCCACTCAGATACCGCATTCAATCAAGCTTCTCCTTTCTTACCTACAAATGCCACTCAGTCTGCCGCCCCTCACTACCTTTCTACCCTCATCTCCACTTACGTTCCCACCGAACCATCCGTTCACAGGACAAATCCCTCCTCTCAGTACCCTTCTCCACCACCGCCAACTCCAGCTCCGCTCACTATCTTGCCTCACCTCACCCTATGCTTGGAACAACCTTCCTGAGCCCTTACGCCAAGCACCCCTCCCGCCCATCTTCAAGTCTTTGCTTAAAGCCCACCTCTTCAATGCTGCGTTCAGCACCTAACTCTTACCGTTCAGTAAATCCAGACGCCCCAATTTGACTGCACCCTTTCGGACTGACTGTTCACTTGTCTTTTAGATTGTAAGCTCCTGAGCAGGGAATGTCCCTCTATGTAAATTGTACAGCGCTGCGTAACCTAGTAGCGCTTGTAGAAATGTTAAGTTAGTAGTAGTTAAGTGAGATTGAACGCTAACTCCTAGGTAAATCCCTGGGCAGTTGGTTTGGGCAATAAGCAAATCAGTGCCGTATTTTCATGCCTTGGAAATCTTTGTGTCTCAATCACCTCCTCAAAGTAATCCACAAGGGAGCCTAATATCTGGGTCTGCATCAATTTGTAAAATTCCCTGTGAAGGACATCAGGGCCTGGAGCCGAATTTAGTTTAAGGCCCTTGATTCAATATTTGCACTTCCTTGGCAGTGAGCGGTGCATTGAGGGTAGCAACAAGTCACCTGTAAAGCTTGGCCATCCCTGATCTTTTTAAATAAGTTTGAATGGTAGACAGTGCCACCACTGGTGCATCAGATGAGCATAAAGCTCCAGAAAGTGGGCCACAAAAACCTCTGCAATCTCACTGAGTTTCAGTGTGACTCGTCCCAATGGTGTCTTTATAGCTGGTATCGGGAACCCTCCCACTCCTTTACCACATTAGCAGTAATGCGCACGCTTTGTTTTCAAATCTGAAATTTCTTTTTCACCTTGTAAAAGCAATTGGGAGGTACGCTCAGGAATGTGGGAGTTCAAGGCTACTCTAGTGGCCTGAAAGGTATCAAAAGTACTTGAAGAGGGGCGAGCCACATAAGACCGCTTCTCTGCCCTTAATTTGCGTTCCAATGTTACTATTTCATGTGCTAAGCCCTTTTTACGGGCATTGACATAAGCAATAATATGGTCTCTTAGCACCGTCTTACCAGTAGGCCAGAAAAGTACAGGGTCAGTAACATGTTGTTGATTATTCTGTACAAAATCCGTCCATTGCCATTGTAAATGAGCAAGGAAGTCTCTAGAGTGATACAAGTACGAGGGAAATCGCCACTCCGAAGTCTGGTATGTGTGAGGGGCGGCCTCTATATCCACCCATATCGAAGCATGGTCCGAAATCTCTTCCGGGTCAATGACCGCTGACACAACTTGAGGAAACAGACCACTTCTCACAAACAGATAGTCCAGGCGTGAGAGGGATTGATGAGCTTGAGAGGTGTGCATATAGTCCCGTTCTTCAGGGCACAAAAGCCTCCAGGGATCCAGCAAATCTAAAGCCCTGCACAAAGATTGTAGTTCACTTTCTCCCTGTCCCACTCAGGCGTTTAATGCCCCAGAGCGATCCACTTATGGATCCAAGACCATATTCATGTCTCCTGCTACTAGTGGATAGGCTGCATATTTGAGGCATTCCTTTAGCAAGAGACTGCAGAAAGAGGGATCTCTAGGGACTGGCACATAGACCCCCCACCAACAACAACTCCCTACCATGTAAAGTGAACATTATCCCTAACCACTAGGAGTGGCCTAATGGTTAGGGTGGTGGACCTTGGTCCTGGGGAACTGAGGAAGTGAGTTCAATTCCCACTTCAGGCACAGGCAGCTCCTTGTGACTCTGGGCAAGTCACTTAACCCTCCATTGCCCCATGTAAGCTGCATTGAGCCTGCCATGTGTCAGGTTCTCAGGTTCAGAGCCCGCGGGGCCGGGCTCTGGAGCAAACTGTGAGCCCTTGGGCTGCTGACGAGGAGCGACAGCAGCAGGCAAAAGCCCACCAACCAATGCTGGGCAAGCACACCGCCCAGCGAGCCGGAACACATGGACTGGAATTCCCCGGACTGGAATCCCCCGGACAGGAGGACACAGGACTGGAACACTGGACTGGAGCACACCGGACTGGTTCACACAGCTTCACCTGCACTTAGCTACTAAGCCCCCCAGGAGTTGAGCTCCTGGGTTTGAATAGCCGGCAGGACTTACTGGACGACACCGGGACTAGGACTAGGACTAGAACAGGCTGAAAACCAGAAGTACTCCTGAACCTAAACTGATCTACGTGCTCCCAAGCCCTAAACCAGCAGGGAGTTCCTAACAGTAAACTGACAAAAGGACTTCTAAGCCCTATACTAAACAGGAGCTCCTAAGCCCTGCTCAAGAAAGGGACTTCCTAAGCCCTAAACTAACAGAGCAGGGAACTAAACACAAGCTAACACAGGTGCTACTAAGCACCAAGCTACAAGCAGAGCTCTACACTACAAGCTAAACACAAAACTAACAAGCTACCTAAGCACTGCTCTAGCAAGCTAGATACAAAACTAACAGGTGCTTCCTAAGCACTACTCTGGCAAGCAACCAGAAGAGCTCCTAGCACTAAAAAGGGAAGACAGGGAGCCACAAGGAAACAGCAGGGAAGCTATACATAAGCCAAAAGTGCTTCTAAAGCACCAAACACCAACAGCAAAGACTGCAAAGCTCCCAATAGCACAAACACTAGGAGTACTTCTAACAGCAAAATCTGTAGTGTTCCTAACAACACCAAACCCTGAAGTACTTCTAACAGTAACAGAGCTTCCAAAGCCCTACACACAGCAATGCTTCCAAAACCAAGAGGGAAAAGCAGGGGAACCATAAGGGAAAAGCTAAACACACAAACACCAGTGCACACTGCACTAACACTAACCTGGCCCTTAGCAAAAGCAAGCAGGGAAACTAGACACAAAGTCAGAAGTGCACACTGCACCACCCTACCTAAAGCAAACACAACCGTTGCAAAGGCTCTGAAGGAAACAACACCACTTCCTTATCAAGGCCCTCCCTGATGATGTCACACTCCCTAGACCTAGGCAAAAGCACACTGACCCAGAGAGGCCCAACCCACACCAATGCAACACCGTGAAGCACTTGAAGCCAGTACACCCAAAGAGAGGTAGAGCTAACTCAGTCCACCCACACAGCTGTAGTAAAGTAAAACAGTTAACCCCATGCTGCTGGAAGCTGCCAGCACAGAGAGACAGAGCCAGCTCAGAAAGGACAGACAAAAGAAACAGAAGCCAGCTAAGAAGCTGACCCCCAGGAAAGATGTAAGTTTGAGAGGGGTTCTGACCCCAATCATAACACCATGAGTGGGAAAGCGCGGGGTACAAATGTAACAAAAACAAAAAAATATATATATAACGGCCCTTCTCATCGTGAAAGAGTTGTTTAGCTGTACATTGCAGAGATTTATGTAATAATATGGCTATACCCCCGTGACGTCCCAAGGAGGGGAGCAGAAAATGTGCCCCACCTACTGACGTTGCAATTTAGATGTTCTGCCCTAGACAATCTAGTTTCCTGTAGACAGACAATGTTAGCCTTATGGCACTTAAGGGCCCCCAAGATTTTAGCTCTCTTTACTGGGGAGATAATGCCACCCACATTCCAGGAGATAAATCTAACATGGCGTGAGCTCTGGGTGTTCATCATCTGGAAATCACATTCATTGACAATTTACGAAGTAACCACCCACAACACACCACCAGGCACCCAACCTCACCCAGTGGCGACCCCACACTCCTCCCACACATACCACTGATCACAAAATCCATATTCCATTCCCTCAACACCCAACAATGACTCCACACCTTCACATGCAGCATCCCAACCCCCAAGGAACTCCAGAACTCCCACCTTAACCCCAAATCCCTCTTCCAACCCTTCCCCCATCCATTCACAACACAATTCCCACCACATTCCCATGTAGTGAAAAGTGGAGAACACAACATTGATGTTACAGGGTCCCACACCTCAACATGATATGTCAGCCCACAAACGTTAAACTACACATTTTGTGAACCATACTTATCAGACCAAGATCCTGACCAAAGATCAGGTAGGGAGTTTCTCAGCATCCCGAAAGTCATTTAAACACTGCTGGGCTGCATTAGCCTTCCACTGTCCCTGATGGAATATCTTCAGCAAAGCCGGATAAAGAAACATAAATCGAGCGTTAAGCTTATGCAATTCCGTGCAAAGTGACGAGAAATGGCATCTTCTCTCCTGCAACGCCACCAAGTAATCTTGATATATCTGTTACCTCCTCGCAGGCGCCCTACCCGGTGCGCTCTTTCCAGACAGAGGGGGCCCATACTATCCGACAGAGCAAACTTTGCGCGGAGCCAACGCTCCACCAGCTATGGGAGGCTGAGATCAGGTAAAGATTCAGGTAAGCCGATAAGGCGAAGATTGCCTCTCCTTGACCGATTTTCTAAATTATCAACTTGAGCTTCCAATTCTTTTACTTGTTTACCCAGTCGCTTTATCGTTTTAGTTGTCTCAGTCCCCACGTCTTCCGTCACTGAAACTCTCTCTTCCAGCTCTGTAGTCCTTTTATTAGTATCCACCAGCATCAATTTCACTTTTATAAGCTAGTCAGAGAGCTTGCTTAGTCGGGGTTCCAAAGCCCGACCTACAGTGATTTGTTGCAATTGCATCACTGAAAAGGCCAGGGCCTCAGATTTCTCAGCCGGCACCATCTTGTCTTCACAGCCTTGGTAGTGTCTAATCCTTCGAAGTTGTCTTAATCTCCAGAACATTTTTTTTTACTAAGTAACTAATATGATAATCAAATGTTAGTGCCGCGTCTAGAGCTACTAATACTTTTAATAGTGATTCATTTGATAAAGTATTGTTCCTAAGCCTCAATTCTCCATTGAGTAAAAATGTAGTGGCGGTACCTAACCATAACATTTTTGTCGTTTGTATTTTTTTTAGGCAGTAATGAGTGACTCATGCATTGACAGACTCAGTACAGGTTTGTACTGTATTTAATGGGCTAAAATGTTTGTGTGATACCAGAATAAGCAGAGTAATGTCATCTGTGTATGTATAAAGACTAACATTCAAATGTGATATGTAATGTTCTAACATACTCATCAATATGTTAAATAGTATCGGGGAAAGTAATGAACCCTGTGGAACCTCCCATATCGATTTCCAGGGTTCTGTAGAGTTCTCTTTAAATTTTACCTGTAAATTCTAGTTGTAAAAAAAAAAACCTGAAACAATTTTAAGGACTTTCCCTGTGATCCCTATCTCACTTTTACAAAGGCGTGCTAGCGTATTATTTAACCATATAGCCATGTGTGCCTCGGGGTCTTTTTACCTGCTGCAGTAAAAAGGGCCTTGATGCACAGGAAAAATGGCCCCCCGCTGCCAGCACAGGGCCCTTTTTCCCGCAGCTTGGTAAAAGAGCTCCAGTGTTTGCAATATATCACCTAAATAAATGGAAACCAGAGATATCTGTAAGCTAAGACTAACCCAAAAATGCAATCAGCCTAAAAATTCTCATGGAAGCGATCTTAATAAATATGTACTACTACTACTACTTATCATTTCTATAGCACTACAAGGCATACGCAGCGCTGAACACCGTACACAAAAAGACAGTCCCTGCTCAAAGAGCTTACAATCTAGATAAGACAGGCAGACAGACAGAACAATTAAGGGTAAGGAATAAAGGAATATGTAGGGCATAGATCCAAACCAAAGAACAAAACAGATCCCAGATGAAGGTCCCACAGCAATTAATTATTTAAAAAAAAAAAAACTTGTGGCCACGTTTCGCCCGAAGGCTGTGTCAGGGGTAATGCTACAATATAAATATATAAGCCAATAGAAAATCAATACATAATTAAAATGCATACTAAAACAAAGACAATAATACAATTATTTATACAAAAACTTTTCATTTATCAGTTTACTATGTCAAAAACATGAAATCACAAAATATACAGGTTACTATCATTACACAGGTGCAGCTGCATATGCTGGGGCTTCAAATCTTCCCTCCCTAGGTCTCCTTAATCTCAGTCTGGCCCTGTCCTTTATACTTCCTGGTTCCGACTCCACCCTTCCCGGCTCAATTCCTCCCAGGTCAGGACTAGTGTTCTTAAGGTGGCTCAGACTATCTGAGAGACTATTCTTAACGGTGAGGGGCAGTATTCTATAAACCCCCTCACAGGGATCTATAATTAAGGAGGAGCAAGATGAGAGAAAAGGCAATGGGGGGCATGGAGGGGGCTTGAAACCAAGGCTTCCACAGAAGCAGGAAGGTTAGGAAGATGGGGAGTCAGAAAATGATCGTGGGGTCAGGGAAGGGGCTGGAGGATTTCCCCCCCAAAACGGGAATGCTAGCCATACTGACAGAGTAACGGCACAAGTCAGTAAGAGAAAGCGCAAAAGCAAGACGTTAAGTCAAAAGGTAACCGACTGACACCAGTAAATTGTCACCCAGGAGTCAACCAAGGAGCTTGTCGAAGGAGCACAACCTGCTTCTTGGGCACGCTGCTCTGGTGCACACCTCTGAGGCATGGTCGCCGCTGCTCTGCATCCTGCTATGCTGTATCAGTCTGTGAAGTCAGTCACTCATGATGCCAGAGGCATGGACACTGGTTGTGCGGGTTTGTAAGTTGGACACTAGTAGGCTGTCAGCAACTTTCATGATGCCAGAGACACAGACACACAGGATGTAGGGGGCTCTGAATGCTGCCCTGTAGCATCCGAAGATCCAGCTGACCTGGAGAGTGGAAGAGCTGATTTAGGAACCTTCTACATGGCAGTACACAGCACTTGCCACTGAGCCATCAGCCAGGTCCTCTTCAGTATACTATTCTGCTTCTGCGGTCCAGTACCCTTAGCATGTCTGTCCCCATTACATTTATATTCTTATTTCATATAAATAAGCTACGAATGTGGACATAACAATGTACATTCTTGTAAAACAAATTTTCTTAAAACTACAGAACTATATACCACTTGAAGTATGAGGGTTTACCATTAATTTAGATCCCCATGCAGCTCACTCAATTATGGCCCACTTAAAAAGTGAGCACCTTTTCCAGTAACCGACCAAAGTGGCCTTAGAGCAATGAGCAGAGGGTCAGGAAACCAGGGTTCAGATCCCACTTCTGCCACTCATACCCCTTGTGATTCTGGGCAAATCATTTTATCTCCTGTTGCCTCTAGATAGTGAGCTGACTGGGGCAATGACATATTTGTATCTGGTTACTTACCACTGTACAGAACTGTGTACATCAGGTAGAGCTATAAAAGTGATTTAGTATTATTGAGTCTCACTCTAAGAAGAGCAGCCTCCACTAGTGGGGGAAGTAATTTATTTAGCAAGGAACCTGAAAATTCCATAGCAGTCTATGAACAATGAACTAAAAATAACACATTTTGCACAAAAACAGAGAAGAGTTTAGTTACTCAATTACAGGCATATTACCCAGAAATACTGCTACTTTTCTACCAGAAGGTGGCATGAATTACTTATAAGCAACAGCTGAAGGTCTTTACCCACAGAATTGCTGGCTGATGCAGAAAGCTACTGTGAGCCAAACCATGAGGTTACCAGGGTTGTACATGCTGGGTTCCCACTGCAGCCCCTTGTGACTCTGAGCAAAACCCTCTATTGCCCACGCACAAAATAAGTAGCTTGTATATAATATGTAAACCACTTTGATTTGTAGTACATTGTAACCACAGAAAAGCGGTATATCAAACCCATTCCCTTTCACATTAATGGCTGAGCAGTGTAAAGAAAGATTGAGCATGGATTTTAACTTGTGTGGAAGAGGAGGCCACACAGTAAGGCAATAAGGCCATTAAGTATTCCACAGCAAGACAGAGAAGGGAATGGTGGCATTTGACATGTAGACAATGCCAGAAATTTTTCACCACATCAGGGGCAGTGTAGGAGGATTAGCAGAGGGGATTTAATGCCAGTTTTGTCTTCTGCAACCAGAAAAGTGCCTGCAAGTTTAAAAGACAAATGAGAGGACAGAGCTTGTGTGTATGTCAGAATAAACGGGAAAGTGTGAGCACGTCAGTGCCTGTTCTTCTGCACACAAGTATCAGCTTCACAAAATGTTTGTATGTTAAGAAATTTTTATGAGGATGATATTTATTCGCAAAACAGGTACAGATGTGTGCTGACACTTTTTGTTCTGATATGTGCACAAGAAGCCACATGTACTGTGAAATCTTTGTGTGCATGAGTCCGGCAGACTCTCTTTGATTAGCATGCAAGCTCCATGTGCATAAAATTTGCCTATATTTAGCCTTTTGCATAGCATGACATTACATTCGTGGTAGAAGCAAAGAATGTACAGCTCTATCACATTGTTTATTGTTTACAATAATTTGCTAAAACAGCCTTTTTACAATGTAAGTCAAGGCGATGTATAATTAAAGAAAGGAGGAGGTTAAAGAACTCCAACGAGTAATCAATCATACAGCTAGGACAGAGATACACCATGGTAACTGGCTACAGGTTTCCTTAAATAATAGCATTGGCTCCACAGTATCTTAATAACAACCACCATCAGTCAACTAGACCTCGCAATGGCAAGGGCAAAATAGTAAATAATCTGAAACTATATACAACTGTGTGCGAGTGCAGCTTGGAAAAGAACAAAATGGGCCTATGAGGGTGGAGTTGGATTCTAGACCCCAAACAAATTCTGCAGAACTGTTTGTGCGAACCGACTATCGCGTTGGGTATCCTGTTCAAGGCAGTAGTGAGATGTGAATGTGTGGACTGAAGACCACGTCAAATTTCTTCGATGAAGGCTGACCTCAAATGGGCTACCAACGCAGCCATGGCTCTTTCACTATGAGCTTTGACATAAGTACATAAGTAATGCCATACTGGGAAAAGACCAAAGGTCCATCGATCCCAGCATCCTGTCCCCGACAGTGGCCAATCCAGGTCAAGGGCACCTGGCAAGCTACCCAAACGTACAAACATTTTATACAAGTTATTCCCGAAATTGTGGATTTTTCCCAAGTCCATTTAGTAGCGGTCTATGGACTTGTCCTTTAGGAAACCGTCCAACCCCTTTTTAAACTCTGCGAAGCTAACCGCCTTCATTACGTTCTCCGGAAACGAATTCCAGAGTTTAATTACGCGTTGGGTGAAGAAAATTTTTCTCCTATTTGTTTTAAATTTACTACACTGTAGTTTCATCACATGCCCCCTAGTCCTAATATTTTTGGAAAGTGTGAACAGATGCTTCAAAGCCACCTGTTCCACTCCACTCATTATTTTATATACCTCTATCATATCTCCCCTCAGCCGTCTCTTCTCCAAGCTGAAAAGCCCTAGCCTCCTTAGTCTTTCTTCATAGGGAAGTCGTCCCATCCCAGCTATCATTTTTGTCGCCCTTCGCTGCACCTTTTCCAGTTCTACTATATCTTTCTTGAGATGCGGCGACCAGAATTGAACACAATACTCCCATGGAGCAATACAACGGCATTATAACATCCTTACATCTGTTCTCCATACCTTTCCTAATAATACCCAACATTCTATTCGCTTTCCTAGCCGCAGCAGCACACTGAGCAGAAGGTTTCAGTGTATTATCAACGACGACATCCAGATCCCTTTCTTGGTCCGTAACTCCTAACGTGGAACCATGCATGATGTAGTTATAATTTGGGTTCTTTTTTCCCACATGCATCACCTTGCACTTGTTCACATTAAACGTCATCTGCAATTTAGCCGCCCAGTCTCCTAGTCTCGTAAGGTCCTTCTGTAATTTTTCACAATCCTCTTGCGAGTTAACGACTTTGAATAACTTTGTGTCATCAGCAAATTTAATTACCTCGCTGGTTACTCCCATCTCTAAATCATATATAAACATATTAAAAAGCAGCGGTCCTAGCACTGACCCCTGAGGAACCCCACTAACTACCCTTCTCCACTGTGAATACTGCCCATGAGCAACAACAGGCAGCCCAGCCTGGGCATAAACGAATGAAATGCAATCTGCTTGCCAACGGGAGATTCTGCATTTCCCTATGGCAACCCTCATCCTATTGGGAGCAAAAGAAACAAAAATCTGGGTGGACTGTCTGTAGGGCCTAGTCCACTCCAAGTAAAAGGCCAACACTCGCTTGCAGTCCAAGGTGTGCAGTTTGTGTTTGCCAGGATGGGCATGTGGTTTAGGAAAGAATGTTGGAAGAACTATCAACTACTGACTGGTTCAAATGGAACTAGACACAACCTTAGAGAGGAAATTAGGGTGTGTGCAGAGGACTACTCTGTTATGATGAAATTTTGTGTAAGGTGGATCTGCTACTAGGGCCTGAAGCCCACTGACCCTGTAAGCTGAAGTAACTGACCCTGTAAGCTGAAGAGCCACAAACCTTCCAGGTCAAGTACTTCAGATGACAGGAATCCAGCGGCACAAAAGGAGCTTTCAGCAGCTGGGGGAGGACAACGTAGATATCCCATGACACAGGCAGAGGCTTGACAGGGGGCTTTGTCAAAAGCAAACCTCTCATGAAGCGAACTAGAGACTGTCCAGAGATGGCCTTACCCTCTACATGATGATAAGCACTAATTGTGCTAAGGTGAACCCTTACAGAGATGGTCTTGAGAAGGTGTAGAAGGTATTCAAGCAGGGTCTGTGTAGGGCAAAAAAGGGGATCTAGGGCATTGGCCTCACACCAGATGGCAAATCTCCTCCATTTGAAAGAATAACACCTCTTAATGGAATCTTTTCTGGAACACAGCAAGACCCTGGAGACACCCTCAAGAAGAAGCAAGGAAGCAAATTCTAAGCTCTCAACATCCAGGCTCTGAGGGCCAGAGACTGGAGGTTGGGACGCAGAAGAGATCCCTTGTTCTGTGTGATGAGGGTCAGAAAACACTCCAATATCCAAGGTTCTTCGGAGAATAACTCCAAAAGAAGATGGAACCAGATCTGCCTGGGTCCGTATCGAGCAATCAGGATTATACTTCCTTGGTCTTGCTTGAGTTTCAGCAAAGCCTTTGGATGGGAGAATACGTATACAGAAGGCCGGCTCCCCAAAGGAGGAGGAAGATATCCAATACTAGCTGTTGTGGGCCTGGGGCCTGGAACAGAACCGAGGGAATTTGTGATTAGAGTGAGTGGCAAAGAGATCTACCAAGGGGGTGCCCCACACTTGGAAGATCACGCAGCGAATGCCCATGCTGTGTGACCACTCATGCGGCTGCATGATCCTGCTCAGTCTGTTGGCAGGCATTTGTCCGCCAGTTACGTGGCTTTGAGAAGCATCCTATTACTGGGTTGCCCAGTGTCACATCTGGACGGCCTCCTGACACAGAGGGCATGATCCTGTACCCACTTGCTTGTTGGTGTAGTACACTGCAACCTGATTGCTGTTTGAATGAACACAATTTGGTTGAACAGCCGATCTCTGAAAGCCATTAGAGCATTCCAGATTGCCCGGAGTTCCAGGAAGTTGATGTGGAGATCCGTTTCCTGGGACGACCACTCACCTTGGGTGTGAAGCCCGTCTAAGTGAGCTCCCCAGCTCAGGTGGGAAGCATCCGTCATCAGCACCTTCTGGTGCTGAGGAATTTGAAATGGAAGTCCCACAGTCAAATCTGATCGAATTGTCCACCAGTGAAGGGACTGAACCAACTCTGGTGTCACTCAGATGAAATCCACTAGGTTCCCCGAGGCTTGCCACCACTGGGAAGCTAGGGTCCACTGAGCAGTTCTCATGTAAAGACATGCCATGGGACTAACATTTTCCAAGCTGTGATAGCTTGGACTTGAATGGCAAGAGTGACAAGAATGTCCACCCTCGGTACAGGAAGAAAAGCCCATGCCTGCTGAATGTCTAGCAGGGCTCCAATAATTCCAATTTCTGCACAGGATGAAGATGGGACTTGGGGTAGTTTAAAAGGAACCTTAGTAGCTCCAACACCCAAATAGTTCCCCTCAGGGACTCCTGAGCACCATTCATGGATTCCCAGTCTGTGTAGCAATGCTGTGACTACTGCAAGACACTTGGTGAACACCCTGGGGGCCAACGCGAGGCCAAACGCAACACGTGGTACTGGAAGTGCTGTGTCCCTAGCCAAAATCAAAGATACTTCCTGTGGACTGGAAGTAACGGGATGTGAGTGTAGGCATCCTTTAAGTCCAAAGAGCACAGTCAATCATGTTCCTGAATCATGAGGTAAAGGGTGCCCAGGGAAACCATCCTGAACTTTTCTTTGATCAGAAATTTGTTCAGGGCCATCAGGTCTAGGATGGGACACATCTCCAATTTTCTTGAGCACAAGGAAGTATCTGGAATAGAATCCCTGTCCCTCTTCCCCTGGTGGAGCGGGTTCAACGGTATGGGCATTTAGAAGGGCGGAGAGTTCAAGTACTTGCTTGTGCTGAGAGCTGAAATGAGATGCTCTTCGTGGGCAATTTGGTGGTCTTTGACGCCAATGCAGGGTGTAACTGTGATGGACTATTTGAAGAACCCACCAGTTGGAGGTTACAAGGGGCCATATTTCCTGAAAAAATTCAGCCTCCCCCCTACCGGCAGATCATCCGTAATGGCCACTTTTACTACGGCTATACTCTGCTGTAGTCAGTCAAATGCTCATCTCCTGCTTCAACTGGGGAGCTGGCTGGCACTTGGGCACACATTGTTGACGAGAACAAGAACGCTGGGGATAAACCTGCTGAAACTGGAAAGAAGAAGAAGTGTACCTACGCCTCTGAGTAGTAGAACCCCTCTTTGACTTGCCCAAAAACCTCCTAGATGAGGAAAAACGTGCAGAAGACGTCCAGCGGGAGAGATTGTCAATGATGTCAATGTGCTTCTTAATGAAGTTGGCGACCTCCTCCACCTTGTCTCCAAAAAGTTTCTCTCTCCAGTATGTGGCATCCGCTAACCTCTGCTGGACCACAGGATCTAAGTCAGAGATACGCAGCCAGGAGAGTCTGCGCTTCGCTATCCTCTGGGCAGAGATCCTGTACAGCACATCAAACGTCCAAGAACTTTCAAAACATCTTTTGCTGCTTGACCAACAGGTGAAGAGATTTGGCCTGCTCCTATGGGAGAATCCACCAAATCAGATATACTGCGTACCAAGTTCCACAAGAGCTGGTAAGACTGAATTTCAGGAGATGAACATAGAGGCCTGATACATCTTCCACCCAAAAGAATCCAGGGTCCTAGCTTCTCTGTCTGGAGGTGTTGAAGCATAGTCTATAGAACTTCTGGCTCTTTTAAATGTGGATTCCACAACAAGGGAATAAACAGGCAACCGAGGCTTGTCAAACCCTGAGGAGCTTTGGATCCAATACATGGTGGCTATCTTCTTGGGCAGGACAGGGACTAACAGAGGAGACTCCCAGTTCTTCACTTGAACCTCCTTCAGGATCCAGTGAAGAGGGACCACCATAGTCTCTCTAGGAGATCTGTAGTCCAGGACCGTGAACATCTCAGCCCTGGGCTCATCCTCCATCTCCAAACAAACAGGAATAGCAGTCACCATTCCCGTTCAAAACCTGGGAAGGAAAGGCTGGGAAGGTGGAGACTTCCTCATTTCATCTGGAAGGGAGGGGTCAGATGGGATACCGTAGGACTCCTCCTCCGAAAAGTACTGTGGATCTTCATCAGACCTCCATGAGTGCTCCTCATCAGTGTCAGCAAGAAACTCCTCATGGGAGGGCAGAGACCAAACCTGCCTCGATGCAGAGGAACCATGTCCCTGAGAGGGGGATCATGGTGTCTGCTTGAACCTCGACTCCGGCGAAGCTTCCTCCATCGATGTTGCACGCGACACCAGTGTTGGAAACCTCATCACAGGCTGAGGGCCTTCAGGGACAGTAGCAAGAGGCATAACTGGTGCAAGCACACCAGATGCCAGTGCACACTGCTGTAAAAATTCCACAATAGCTCAGGGAGAATGGCCCAGATGTGCTCATCAAGAGAGGCCATTAGGAAAGGCTAGTGTGTTGGTTCAGAGACAGACTGCATTTCCTGTATGGAGGGGGAGAGGCCCTCCTGGCTCAGATGCTTCTTATGGACCAAATCTCTCGATGTCCCAGAACTCCTAGAACCGTGCATTGAGGAGGATCAATGCTGATGCTTCTTGGCTTTCACCTGATGCCAGTCATCAACGATCCTCAGTGCTGACAAGGACGCTGTCAAATCCCCATGTCACCTCGGGGTCAGGTCCAATGCTGACTGGTTCCGGAGGTCCTGCACAGTGGTCAGCACTGAGGCAGGTGGAGACCTTTTCTTCATACGAAGGCAAAGAACACAGCTGGAAGGGGTATGTTCAGGCCTCAAACACTGAATACACCAAGAATGAGCATCTTTACCATAGATAGTCCTATTGCACCGGCTACAGCGCTTAATGCCACTGGGAACCTTCAAAGGCATAGAAGGGAAAACAGCCGTGGTCAAATCAAATGGCTCAATGAAAAAAGGGGCAAGCACCGAAAAAAATACAGCCCAACCAGAGCTCAGACCTAAGTGGGCCTACCGAGCACGGTAAAAACAAAAGAAACGTAAAATGGGAAAAACTAACTAAAATAATAAGGGAAAGGAGAGGATTATTTTTCAACAAAAACAAAAGAGAAAAAAAAACAGGGTAAAAGACCCCGAAGGGAAGGCACAAAACTGAAAAAAAAGTTCTCATGCACAAGACACTCTAAACAGCGCGGGACAATTGTGTTCTCTCCTAACAGAAGAGACTGATGGTTCCACGCTCTCTCAGCGGGTGAGAAGGCACTCATACATGCACGATGGGGATGCTGCACATGCTCAAAAAACATAATTTTAGCTGTATAAGCTCCGCACCGGGCAACGTGGATGAAGTCACCCACATGAGAATATGGCCTGGTTGTCCTCGGAGTAAAAAAAAGTATCATCTTATTTTCTTTTCTATGCTTTGTTCTATTTCTATTTGTTACCCATTAAAATCACTACTCCTGCCCGGCGGTCACCGGATGAGGCTAACTCCACCTCTCTGACCCAGTCAGATAACCCATATATCAGATAACCAGGTTCCCTGGAGACTGGCCAGATATATCTTTCTTTGTTTTAGTTTTGTTAATAACTTAAAGTGCTTTAAGGGGGAGCTGATGCCAGACACATTCCATGACGCCATGCATGCACTAGACATATAGCAACAATATTATAGAATTTTTTTCCAGGATCATTAACATCCAAATATAAGCACTAGATGCCCAGCCCTCATCCAACACCCAATCTTATAACCACTTACAAGGCCAACATTGCAAAGTGACAAGCTCATTTCAAATGCCAGGTATACATTCCCACAACTTAATACAGTACCATATAACAAAACACAATATTAATCCCACCACCTTCCCTACCCATCCCAAAGGCTCCCCACTTCTGTTATGCCCCCTCTTCACTAACACAGGCAGCCCAACTGTCATGGATCAGTCACACCTCCCCCTCCCCCTCCCCCCACTTAGCCATCTATCCCCCCTTCAGTCCGTTCAGAACTCTGCTGCACGTCTTATCTTCCGCCTTGACTGATATACTCATATCACCCCTCTCCCTCAAGTCACTTCACTGGCTTCCGATCAGATACCGCATACAGTTCAAGCTTCTCCTAGTAACCTATAAATGCACTCGATCTGCAGCCCCTCCTTAACTCTCTACCCTCATCTCCCCTTAAGTTCCTACCCGTAACCTCCGCTCTCAAGACAAATCCCTCCTTTCAGTACCCTTCTCCACCACCGCCAACTCCAGGCTCCGCCCTTTCTGCCTCGCCTCACCCCATGTTTGGAACAAACTCCCTGAGCCCATACGCCAGGCCCCCTCCCTGCCCATCTTCAAATCATTGCTCAAAGCTCACCTCTTCAATGTCGCCTTCGGCACCTAACCACTACACCTCTACTCAGGAAATCTAGACTACCCCAACTTGACATTTCGTCCTTTAGATTGTAAGCTCCTTTGAGCAGGGACCGTCCTTCTTTGTTAATTTGTACAGCGCTGCGTAACCCTAGTAGCGCTCTAGAAATGTTAAGTAGTAGTAGTAGTAAACTAGTTAACCATCCAACAATAATATTAGCAAGTATCAAAAAGTCTATCAAGCGCTGAAAGAACATGCAAAGTCTGAGCTGTGAAAAGGTAAGAATCATCAAGTTCCACCCGCATTCTGCATCATGTTGCAAACTGGTAGCAGAGTAGAAAAAGCTGCTGATTTGTCTTCTCCAGAGTTGAATCCCATTATGTACTACCTAGAGACATGCAAGGTACTGAAGAGTGAAGCGGATATTTTTTTTTCAGCTGATGCTTTACAAACAGCACTAAATGCACACTGTTTTGTCAGTACTCCTGCAGAATAATCTTGAAATATTAAGATCATTTTACCTTGATACTGTAGATCTCTGCATTGGGGATAGTTAGTTCCTCAGGACTAGGCCTTTGCGGCCAAAATTCAGAAAATGTGCAAAACTGCATGCGGTTTCTGGTCTCCCGGTGTGGTTTGGCCTAACCTGTACTCGCGTTAAATATACAGTGGCCCCAGGGGATTTACGGTCAAAAGTTCTGTTGTAAACCAGTTTTCCTGAAATCCCACTAACTCAGCTTCTGTCGCTGACTCTGGAAATCCTAAAAATCAAAGATTGTTTCTTCAGGAATACTTTTCCAAAACTTCAAGTTTGTCCTCACATTTATATAGTGCAGCTTTAAGAGACCACAAGCTCTGTGTAGGTTTCAGAGGCTGAATCTTTGATGGCACTAAGCTGTGACTCATAATCGGTCATACAATTCCCAAATTCCGCCAACGACTGAGAGTGAGCACTGAACTGCTCGGTGAGACCGCTGAATTGATCCTTTAAAGCACACACTACAGCCTCTGTTATTTGTTGCACTAACACAGGATTTACCACTGCAGGTCTTGAGTGCTCTCTGCCATCTTGGCCCTATCGGCACATGTAACCTTCTTATGCTTGTCTTATTTCCCGGATGTAGATGCCATCTCCACAGGAGATTTTTGGATATATCTGTCTATATAGTAGCAGTGCTTGATAGGTAACAAATAAACAATTATAGCTAAAAATAGTCCAATTATGAGGTAAGTGTCAGGGATGGCTCAGGAGCTCCAGCAAACGTAGCCTCCCCAGTCAGCACATCATGTGATCTCCCTAATATAGCTGGGTTTTAAAAAGGCTTGGACAAATTCCTGGAAAAGTCCATAAACCATTATTAAGGTAGATCTGGAGAAAGATACTGCTTATCCCTGGGGATAATAAGCAGCATTAAGTCTTGCTAGTTTTGGGGACTCTGCCAAGTACTTGTGACCTGAATCAGCCACTGCTGGAAACAGTACGCTGGGCTTGATGGACCTTTGGTCTAGCCCAGTCTGGCAAGCCTTATGTTCTTATGTTGTAATCCAATCTAAGTCAACCAACATGCACTATACTTTTTAAAAAGTGTTGACATATGTGTTAGTGGAAAAAGGCACAGCAGTGGGGCAGAGTGCTCCCCCCCCTCACCAAAAAAAAATAAAAATGGAGACAACAGACTACATTAAAATTTAGTTTTGCCGGGTATGGGGAAGCAGAGAGGAGTAAAACTTTACTCATCTTTTCATGTGACTGCATAGGTATGTGTTACAATAGGACAGCTGAATTGTTATGATTGCTTCACATTCAATGGATATATAGTGTTATTGTAAAGAAATACTTAAAATAAATTATTGACATTAAAAATAAGTGACACCACAGCTTAACATGGGATCTTACTGTGCAGTAGCTGCAAATTTAACATAGCAGCCACTGGGAGTGTTCCCAGAAGCAATTGCCTTTTCAGGGTCTGTATTAACTTTGCAGATATCACCCCCAGTACTGTGCTTGGACTTAGCACCTCTATTTAGGAGGTGGTAAGCAGCCCTACACTAACTGCAAAAGTGCTGATTAGCATGTGTTATTTGCAGCGCTTTAATTACAAAACACCTTCCATGCCTATTCTCTGCCCTTGACACCAAAAGCACTTAAATTTGCAGATCACCACTCAATAACTGCACAACTACTGCAAAGCCCCTTAATGCAGTTGTGCACTGTTTTTATGTTCAGTTACCACATTGTAACCTGTGCATTAAATGCTTAACATGGTTTAGGCACAAGGATCCCTAAAAATCATCACTCCAGAGATAGGTGCTAGACAGGTGTTTTCTAGTCAATCTCATTTGAGTATTTGGGGAGGAATATAATCACTTGGGCTCTAACTATATTATGTGTTTTATCTTGGTATTAGGAGATCAATGAGATTCCTGCACAGCACCTCCACTTTAAATTACCTTTTTTTATTTGCTTGATTCCCTTTATCACGATTATGCACAACCATTTTGTAGTGACCAAGATTAAGAGGGGTTCGAGACACTGCCATTCCTGCTAGCTGAATCCTTCAAGGAAAAAAACAGAGCAAAAATAGAGACACAATAACTGACTTTGGAACTGTATAGCACAGATGGACAGGAAACAGATTCTGAATATGAATTCATAAACTGCACCTAAAACATAAGCATTTGCCTCCCAGCATGGCTTAGCTGATTGCAATGCATCTATAATAAAGTTTTCAATACTCTTTTCCAGTTACATCTGTTCAACAAAATCTGCTCCCTTTCACTTGTATGATTACTAAACCTGCTAAATCATGGCCCACCAGTTTCCAAAAATCTAAAATGCCAAAAATTCACACTCATCATTAGTACAGCCTTTTTGCAAGACTCCTCTCCCAATGCCATTTCTTTTATTAAAGATTTTTTTTCAATGAGCAAGAGAAGCCCTTTTGTTGATTTCTTTACAGCCTTTATCATTTAGCTGCTAAGTGTGTAAGTAGAAAAAAAAAAACAAACAAAAGATTTTTGCCCCTTAATGCATGTTAAATGGCAAAACTGAATCTTATTTTACCATAACACACGTTAGTTTAAGGTACCATGGGCTACATAATAATGAGATACACAGCAGGCAAATGCATACCAAACACCTCATTATTATGTAAATCGAATAACACTGCTTGTGTTGAACTCTGCAAGATGCATTATTCCAGGAAAAAGAATTTCCAGCTCAAAGCTGGTGTTCCTCCTGCTCAAGAGCATTGGACCACTAACATGCAGCCCAATGCTCCCAGGCACCATCTTAAAGGGGCCAGCACTATCAAAAAGAAATGTGATCCAGAGCCCCCATGACCTACCAAACACTTTTTGCACCGTTGTTTGGAGTATTTGGAGAACCAGATTTGGAGGCATAAGTTGAGACTGCTCAACTTTCCTAGGTCTCCCTTGATTACACTGGTGGATATTGTTAAGAAGTATCTTATTGAGGTCCTAGGGATGGCTAATGACTGATTAACCCCTATTACGCAAGCCCAGTATATGCTAGGCTCAGGGAGATCTGCTGGTGAGATCCCTCAGGGTCTAGCAGGGGATAATATGAATTTGACATCTTTTCTTGAGTCCTCTTTGGAAGTAATTACTCAGAGAACTACTTTGGTGGTTTCTTTTGCCTTGGAACTGGACCACACGATTGTGCTTTGTAGTTTACTACGATTTCTCAGCCTTTGGCCCCTTTTCTTGTACAGAATTCATTTTAACACACCACTGGGCCATCACTAGTCTTTTTAAAGACTCGTGCCTGGTTTTACCACTGTTCTTTGCCAGATTTTACTATCCAACTTTGAATCACAACTACATTAAGACTCCTGAGGCAGGCACTATTGTCAAAACACAGTGCAAAGTTGAGTCAACTTTAATAAAGAGCCCATTTCTTACATTTTCTTCTCGTATCCTTTGGTTTTTGGAAGAGTTTTTCAATTTTTTGACCCAAAGCAGATAGAAGACATAAATGTTGTTGTATAGTCCTGTAAGTATGCTGTAGTGGCAGGTTGGGGAGAGTATTTTGGGTGAATGACAGGCATTGATGTGTCTAGAGTTTGTCTTGATAGCCTTTTTCTCATCACTTGGATTTTTTTTGCTATTATTTGTGGGCAAAAGTTTAAATCTATTTACTTTGCTTATTTGTCTCTGCTTTGTAAATTTTCTATATTTCTTGTTTATCTCAAAATATTGGGATATATTTTTGTAAAGCTCAATAAATATAAAATTTAAAAAAAAAAAAAAAAAAAAAAAGAAGAAGAGGGGCTGACGTATACGTGGTGCAGAGCACCCCCATTCCTGCAAATGCATCCAAACCCGCAAATGTAGTGCACATTTTCACTGGTTGGTATCTGTATGTGTACACATGAGTGTATTGCCATATCACAAGCCTGCCACCTCCCTCTTACCACATGGATGACTAGAGGAGAAGAGGAAAAAAGACTGGAGGATACTAAGAGAATGGCAAAGCCTAGCCTTTGTGCCCTGAAACTCTCTTCCAAACATGTCATAAGATATCACTATCTCCCTTCTCCTCTTGCCCAAATTCTCCTCCGCTGCAAGGGGACAATGTATTGCCCACTCTAGTGGGGAAGAGGAAGAATCGATGGGAGAGCACCAGGGCTATGCTCTTCCCAAAGGCTAACCTCGCTCAGGTTCTTTAGTTAAACAAAGGGGTTTCAGGGTGGCTGAATGAATTATGAGGCGTGAGAAAAATGCAATTGCATTCCCATAATCTTGATTCTAAAATCAAGTGTTTGAAGCAAGCTCTTTACATAGAATTCTGTAGAAGATAAACACCATATGGCCCACTCACACCTCCTTCTCAGTTCTGCAATCATCTCCTCTGTGCTTGTCCCACACTTTTTGAATTCTGATGCAGTCCTTGTCTCCAAGGCAGTAGACTAAAAAATACCAGGAAAGGCAAGAGAATGCATGGAATAAAGGGCCAGATGCACTAAACTTAACAAGCCAGCAACATGGTTTTTAAACTGGTTCTAGCCAGTTTAGCGCGCAAGTTGTAAACCAGGACATGCACAAAAGGGTTCTCCGAGCCATTTTCCTGTCACAGTAGCAGCTAACGAAAATGGAATGCAAATGAGCTAATTACTATTATAAAGTGAAAGTGATGTGATGCACTACCGTTTCCGACCCCATGCACAAAAGCAGTCCCTACCTTTACCGTGGAACTTTTAACTGGAGGTCTGGACCTGCCAGTTCTTCATTATCACAAGTAGGAGAAGGGGAGACACAAGCAGGGAAGATGGAGCACAAAAAAAAAAGTATACCAGCTTACACGTAACTTCTTTGCGTGTATGAAAGCCGTACCATGATTCTTTTCTGAAATGATATTTTACTGGCAAGAAATTGTGTGTGTGTGTGTGGGGGGGGGGGGGGGGGGGGGGGGGGGGGGGGGAGGGGGCAGTACCGAAATGTAAAGCATAAAAGTAATGGTGACTTACCAAAAATGCAAGGAAGACAAGGGTCCATCAAAGAAACAGTGTCTGTGGGAAACAGGCTTTGGTTCCACCCCCAGCTGTTCCTGCTGCTTCCTTCTACTGGCCGGCTGACATCCTAGAATGCACATCTCCCTGAAGATGGACTCTCAATGGCTGGCTGCTGTCCCAACTCCTCCTCCATGTAGGGCTTCCCTGATATCACTTTAGAGCTGTGAACTGATTGGATCCGAACTTCCTGGTGTCTCCCTCCAAAGAGAGGGGCTAAACCAATTGGACAGCATCAGCCTGGGATGTCCCGCCTACTCATTACTGGAGGGGGACACCAGGAAGTTTGGATCCAATCAGTTCACAGCTCTAAAGTGATGTCATCAGGGAAGTCGCCTCCACCTACCCTTCTCTCTTCCTTCCCGTTCACATTAATTGATTTGATTTGCTTACTTTATTTATTTTTTGTCTATTAAATTGTAAGCTCTTTGAGCAGGGACTGTCTTTCTTCTATGTTTGGGCAGCGCTGCGTATGCCTTGTAGCGCTATAGAAATGCTAAATAGTAGTAGTAGTAGTAGGGAGGAGGAGTTTGGATAGCAGCCAGCCAATGAGAGTCCATCTTCAGGGAGATGGGTGTTCTAGGATGTCAGCCAGCCAATAGCAGGGACAGCTGGGGGTGGAACCAAGCCCTGATGCTGCTGCTGATTCCTCACAGAAGAGGGGAGAGCAGCAGAGAGGTTTTTCTCACTTTTTAGCGGAAGCAGGGAGCTGCAATACAGGTATGCCCATCCCCCCCCCCCCCCCAAAAAAAAGCGCTTTGGTGCTTGCAAAAAAAAAAAAAGTTAAATCTACTGCTTTCATACACGTAGCTTGTCTGAGTGTATGAGAGCAGTCTGCAGCATGCGCAGAGCAGCCACGCATAGTGATTGACTGTTCTGCGCATGCTCAGCTCACAGATTTGCTTCCCCCATATCGCATGCAAATGAGCTGGGTCGCAAAAGCAACAAGCAGCTCATCTGCATGCAATTTTCTTTCTGAATCCCTCTCTGTTTCTAAATCGGTAAATTTTTACCGATTTGGAAACGCATACGGATCCTTAACAAGACCTTTGTGCATCTGGCTCAAAGTTCTGAAGAAATGGTAGACATAAAAACAGTAGATCTGTACCAAATAGCATATTTTACTATTTGACTAAATAAGAATAATGAAAAATATTATTCACCTGAATACGAATATCAAATACGAATAATAGGCATTGAGCTTTATAGAATCAATGTGAAATTAGAGAACAAATGTTTATTTTAGTAGGATTTAGCACAGTAGAGCCCCGGATTATTCATATTTGAATTTAAATGACTATTCGGACAAATACAAATAATGTATTCGGGACCAAATCAAATCGAACATTTGGTACAGCCCTAAAAAACAGTAACAGAATTCAAAAAGGTGTATGGGATAAACATAAAGATGTTTATCCCATACACCTTCTTTAATGTCAAGAAGATGGTACCAAAGCAATGAGATAACTTGCACAGAATAACAGTTCAGCTGAAAACATCAGGAAAATGTGCAACCCTAAACACCTTGCTGGTCAGACTGGATGGGCCATTTTCTTTATTTGCTTCTATTTATTGTGTACTATGTCACCTCTACTAGGAGGTTTTTTCTGTTTTCACCAACCACTAACTGGCATTTCCAGCACCTGGTAACACCAATTATTATGACAACTTATTTAAAGCTTAGAAAAAAAGACAGCACATTCCCACCCCACAGAGACAAAATAAAGCATTATGTTGCACCGTTCATAACTCTTACCTCATGAAGATGTCATCGTCTTCTCCACCCCATCCCCAGTACGTGTTTGGAAACCCATTCATTCTCAGGTACTGCCCTGGAGTCAGAGCAGAAACACCTCCAAAATATGACCAATATGGCAAACTAGGAGGGACAGAAAACATCCAGGTGCATCACTAACTGAAATTAATTCCAGCCATGCTCACAATGGCTAATGAGATGTGCGAATTTAGAGCGATTAGAGGGGAAGCCACAACTACTGACACGGCTGCTCCCAAGTTTCAAAAAAACTTCTGCTGTCAACGCTTTTGTCCTTGTTACCATGTATGTATGTATGTATATATATATATATATATATATATATATATATATATATACACACATACATACACACATACATATATTTCTGTGGCTAATGAGTGTGACTCACATTATTAACTTTTTTTGGTCCACCAACGCTGCACTTTAAATGATAAAAATGTATGCCATTTGCAGCCTAGAGCAGCACTATACAGCTATATTGAACCTGCCCAACTAATGAAGGCAGAGGTGGTCTTCATAAAAGAACAAAGAACATTCAGACAGCACCATAAAAGAAGGGTTATTTTTCATCCTTTTATATGAACATAATCTAGGCAGAGACTGCTGTTTCAAGTGAAGTGTTCAAAGTAAAAATGTATTTATTTCACTGTAATAGATTAAAGGAAACACTTCCTTTCAATACAAATAATGCCTTTAGCATTATTATCAGGCACTACCTTCAATAAGATTGGTAGCTTGCGTACCATTTCCTTCTGCTCAATTTATCTGTTTCATCCATGTTTCTAAACTTTACTTTTTTTTTTTTTTTTTTTTTTTTAATAAATTAACCCAGCAGTTTCCTCCTGTTCCTTTGAGCTGGAAGCTCTAAGTAAAGCCAGTCACCATGGGAAGTCCAGTGGCAATGCTGCTATCCAGAGGGATCAGAGTTTGATTCCTGGCCCAGATCTTCCACTCCTAAGGCTTGTGGATGCTGTTGAGATGGTGTTCACAGCCCTTGGGAGAAGGGTGTTTTAGCCATCATACAAAGGTGACACCCACTAGCTGGATTTGGGGCCCATGATTCCAAAGAAAGCTCTAATATATGATCCTGGCCGAAGCCTGCCACCATGAACACTGGGTTACGTGAGTTGGAAGAGGGTATATAACAGGGGAAATAAAAACCCTTAAAAGGTGTGAAAGAAGGTTTAAAAGAGAGGCGTAGTGCCCTCGGGTGCACGGAGCCAACCATAACATGGCGCTGTGCCCCGACGGGCCTGCGCAGACGGGCCCAGGGCCGAGCTTAGGGGGGAAGGTTTCCCGCTGGCCCCCAGTACCCTGCTGGGGTGGGAGGGGAGAATGAGGGGATTTATAACCCCCAGGCCGAGCCCGGATGCCATAGTTTCTTGGCGTCCGGGCATCGGCGTGCAGTTCCAGGACCACGTAACAGCAAACCACTCTCTCTGGGCCACGCGACAGTCCTCGGCCCCAATGGCGGTTCCAGGCGGCTGTTGAGCACAGCCAGACGGCGGCCATCACCTCACGGCCCTAGTGGAATCCCGATCCCGTCAGCAGCGGCGGTGCCAGGCCGCGGGGGGAAAGCGGCCCACAGTGCTGTCGACCCGCACCTCATGAATGCGCGGCTCATGCCAGCCGGACGGCAGCCAACACCTCGGCCCACATGGAGTCCCAATCCCGACAGCAACGGCGGTGCAGTGCGGTCTAAGAGTGGATAGTCGCGCAACAGCCGTGCACGGTAAGCATTGTCGTCAGGCCATGCTGCTGCCTCTCTTCGGCCCCAGTAAGCAAAAAATAAATAAATAAAAGATAAAGTAGGGGAGGTGGGTATCCCAGAGAATGCTACAGGAAGCGAAGCAGGTGCTGCCCTGGCCTATCTCTGGAGGAGAGACCTGTTGAAACAAGTGTGGTGGTTTAATTTGAGGCATGTAGGAGGGAGTTATTTGGGCTTGGGGGGGTGTGAGGACTGCCTGTGCTTCTCTTTCTGAGTAGCTTGGGCCGGGTTTGTCATGTGCGGAGCCTCCTCTTTTGTGTGTGGTGATCTGGGTGCTGCTTTCCCCCCCCCCCCCCCCAAAAAAAAGAAAAAATAGAGGGCACCACCATTCAGCTTCTGGGACACGTGTGCCCTTATGGCGGCCATATTGTGAGATCAGTGTGGGGACGCGTCCATGTGGCCGTAGGGACAGCTTTGCTTTCGTGCCAGGGATGTCAGGCGGCTAGGGTGTGGGTTAGCCGCCTGCTATTCTAGCCAGTGTATGGGGGATATGGTGTCGGTAGCGCCACGCACATGCGGCTATGCTGGTAAAAACAAACAAACAAACATCCGTCAGCAATGGGAATGCACCATGTGTGTCCCCCCGTCAGCAAAAAAAAAAAAAAAAAAATTTATAGGGATGATAGCTGGGTCCACGGCCATGCGACTGCGGGGACAGCTGTTCTTTCGTATACAGGCAAGTGGGCGGTTACAAAAAAAAAAAAAAAAAGGGCGAACAATGTATATATTATAGGAAATAAAGTGTATGAAAATTAGCCCATTCAGGTCATGCTACTAAATGATTATCTCGTTTTAGTTTACCCAGATACCACCTGTCTCTCCATCTCCAGTTTCTAACCCCCCCCCCCCCCCCCCCCCCAGAGCAGAATGGAAATGACGACCGTGGATCCTGAAAGCGATGATCGCGCATGAGAGAGCGGCACGGAGGAAGCACAGCCCATCATATCCAAACAGAAGGAAGTCTTAGCTGGAAACGCAGAGAGCCCAATGTGCAGTGCTCATGGGCCGGCGGGACCAGCTTACACAACAAACAAACAAAAAAAAAAGACCCCAAAAAGAAACCCAAAGCGACGGCAGCGGGTCAAACTTTCCCATCCCTAGCGGAGGCAAGAACAGAGAAGAAGGGATCAAATGCTCCCAATAACGCGGAGACGGCACCACAGAAACCAGCGACAGATGAGGGTGCTACAGAGTCCACAAGTAACCCAGGGACAGCTGTGTGGAGTCTACCACCGGCGCAACGAGCAGACACACCCAGCCCCTGGCCGAACCCCATCCTTTCCTGGATGGACAATGCCTCAACCAATGACTCAGGGTACAGTAGCACGGGCCACAGATATCCTGGGGCCAATGATGGTGCAGTATCAGCCCCCTAACTCAGCCCCAATGCCCCCATACAGCCAGAGCTAGGTTTACCCCATGCAGGTACCTTATTATGGAGCATGGCCGGGTTATGGTGTTAGCGTTGCCAACGGGCGTTCCCCCATTCCTGGCGTATGCATTGGCCACGGGCATTCCGGAACCCAGCTACAACTTCCCGAAATCGTCTGATATGGGAAGAGAACTCTTACACAATGACGGCCGAGGCAGTGGCGCCCCCGTGCCAACCGCAATGCCAGCAGGCGTGGGCGAAATGAGAGACATGACGGGCAGCCTGGAGTGGAGATATCCCACATCAGCAACAGCCCCAGGTACGTCCAAGCAGGTTCGAAACAGTGTGCAATGCTAATGTAAATGGGGAGGATGAGGCTGGGTGGGTAGCAGGGTGAGTTATCACTGATACTGGGACACACGAGCGCCCGCTATCCGCTACACGAACATGGGGGGACAGGGCTCACACACAGGGATGTCAGATGAAAGAGGGAGTCAAAGGATGCCCCCAACAGACAATGCGAAACATATTGGGGGCAGGACAGAGAAAAAGAAAAGGAAGTGGAAAGGTAAGAGGAGGAGGGGCCATTGGAGCAGCTCGAGTAGTGATAGCAGCTCTGATTTGTCACCCTCATCGTCCTCTTCCTCGTCGGATGATGAGGGAGGGGCAAGGGGCAATGGTACCCCGCCACTAGCTGCCCTGCCTCGACTATGGAAGATGGTCCCCAAAACCACCAGAAAAAAGATAAAGAGAAGAAAGTTTTTTGATATGTTTCAAATACTAAAAGGAAGGAAAAGGGTCAAGAAAAGGCACAGGGATAGAAAGGAGGACACTGTAGGACGATCGAAAGGGCCACATAGATCCGTGTTTAACTAGCTATCAGCCTTCCTGAGAGTGATCGATGTAACAGGGCAAACCGACGCAACCCAGTATAGTCCCATGCTAGCGTTTGCGTACAGTATAATGAAGGCTTATAAGGAGTACGAGGGCTACAGGTGGGTAAGATATGACGAAGACTACAGGGACAGGATGGAGGAGGATGCCTCACTGGCCTGGGGTTCAAAAGATGTTGACCTTTGGTTGTATACATGACAAACAGAGGGGCATCCATTGGCATGCAAGCTCGGCCCTTTCGGCCAGCAGGTTTTGGGGTACAAGGGAGGGCAACGGGTGCGTAGGAAAGGATCTGCTGGCGCTTCAACAAAGCATCTTGCAATATACCAAATTGCAAATTCAAACACACCTGTGCATGGTGCGGAGCCCCCCATCCCGCCAGTAAGTGCGGTAAGAAAGACAAGCAACCCACTCAACCGCTCTAGCGCACAGAGTCAGAAGGCCCCATCTCTGGTCAATTTGGATATGATACAACCTTGGTTGGCACGATACCCTCGTAAAAGGGATGCCCAACTGTTAGGTGAAGGTTTTAGTCGCGGTTTCCAAATACCTTACTACGGGACGGGGCATATAAGTGATGTTAGGAACTCACTATCCTTGAAGAGACTATACTCAATTGCGCAGGAGCGAAACAACAAGGAGGTTAACTTAGGAAGGATAGCAGGCCCCTTCCAAACTAAGCCTTTTGATAGATTCATAGTGTCCCCTTTAGCGATTATTCCCAAGAAGGAGCCTGGAAAATATAGACTCATCCACAACCTCTCCTACCCAGCGGAAGGATCTGTGAATGATTTTCTTCCCCCCGAAGCTGTGTCTGTGCAATATGCTTCTTTCGATATGGCGGTACAGGTGCTGAGGCAAGCAGGACAGGGAGCGCTTATGGCCAAGGCAGATATCGAGTCGGCATTCCAGCTATTGCCGGTGCACCCAGACAATTTCCCTATACTAGGCTTTAAGTTTGGGGGCCAGTTCTACTACGATAAGTGCATGCCGATGGGCTGCTCAGTGTCCTGCTCATTCTTCAAACGCTTCAGCACATTTCTACACTGGGCGCTAGTATAGGCCTCGGGGAGTAAGAACGTCATTCACTACTTGGATGACTTTCTATTTGTGGGTCCCACGAACAGCGTTACTTGCCAGTCCTTGCTCCACCACTTCAAGGCTTTAACGGAGAGATTCGGTATATCCCTGGCCCAAGAAAAAACATGGGATCCTAGCACCCGATTGGCATTCTTGGGAATCGAGCTGGATTCATTAGCCAAGGTATCCAGACTCCCCCTAGACAAATTAGAAAAATTAAAAAGCCTAATAATGTGGGCCTTTGGTAAGGAGAAGGTTACACTTAAGGAAATGCAATCCCTGGTAGGTCATCTTAACTTCGCATGAAGGGTAATAATCACGGGCAGAACTTTCCTACGCAGGCTGTCCAGCTCTATGTCAGGGGTCGGAAGGCCGTCTCATTACATAAGAATGACCAGGGCAATGAAAGATGACCTCGGATATGTTTTTGAACAATTTCAATGGCAGGGTAGTATGGTTAGACGCCCCTGTGACCAATACAGACTTACAGCTACATACGGATGCAGCTGGAGGTATCGGTTTTGGGGCATACTTTCAAGGAGCTTGGTGTGTGGGAGTGTGGCCTCATGCGTGGAAGGGCGGGGCGATCCTATGGAACATCACCTTCTTAGAACTGTTCCCGATAGTAGTAGTGGTAGCCATATGGAAGGAGAGACTGAGCAACAAGAGGGTAGTCTTTTGGTCAGACAACAAAGCAGTGGTACCAGTCATAAATAGGCAAGCGGCGCGCTGCCCGCGGGTGACAGACTTGCTGAGGGAGCTAGTGCTGTTATGTCTATTCAACAACATTGTGTTCTGCGCAAAGCACGTACCAGGTGCTCGTAATGTAATAGCTGATGCTCTTTCTCGTTCCAAGTCAGAGCTGTTCCGGAAACTGGCGCCGCAAGCAGAGATGGAGGGAGAGAGCGTCCTCGAATACTTATGGAATTTCGGAGCACTGAAGCCTGGCGATTGTTGCGACACTCACTTGCACCAGGGACATGGAGAGTATATACGTCAGGATTCGCAAAAGTCAGCTCCTTCCTGCTGAGGCAGGGGTGGTGCAAAGGCCCTGTACCAGAAAAACTAATAGTAGAATACATTTTATACGCGAAGCAGGCGGGTGTGTCACATGCAGTGGTGTGCTGGAGCCGGCTCGCTCCGGCTCGCAAGATCCGATTGTTAAATTTTGGCCGGACTTGCGAGCCGGTTGTTGGAAAGGGCGAGCCGGCTCTCCCTCCCTCCGCCCTCTGGATCCGGTCCCTCACCGATCCTACCTTGACTATCGAATTCTTCGGGGCAGGCAGTGTTGCCTGCCCGCTGCTATCGCTGACTTTCCTCCGCCGCCTGTTTGCGCTTTAAAAATGGCCGCCGAGACTTCCAGAGGCGGCCTCGCGAGACTTCTGTAAGTCTCGGCGGCCATTTTGAAGCGCGATCGGGCGGCGGAGGAAAGTCAGCGATGGCAGCGGGCAGGCAACACTGCCTGCCCCGAAGAATTTGATGGCCAAGGTAGGGTCGGTGAGGGACCGGATTGGGAGGGAGGGAGGAAGCAGGAGAATTTGCGGAACAAGTTGGGAGGGGGTGGCAGGGGAGAGAAGGGAGCTGCTGGCCATGGCTGGATGGAGGGCAGGGGAGAGAAGGGTCGCTGCTGGACATGGGTGGATGGAGGGCAGGGGAGAGAAGGGTCGCTGCTGGACATGGGTGGATGGAGGGCAGGGGAGAGAAGGGTCGCTGGCCATGGGTGGATGGCGGGCAGGGGGAGAGGAGGGGAGAGAGAATAAATGTTGGACATGGATGGAGGGGAGGGAAGAGTGAGGAAGGAGATAAGATAAGGGAAAAGGAAGAGAGGAGAAAAACTGCACATGGATGAAGAAAATAGGCAGAAGCTGAGAACCAGAAATGAAGAAGAAAGGAAAGAAATAAATGGAAAGGAAGCCCTGGAAACGGAGTTAAGAGGACAGATAGCAGCAGAATCGGATACTGGGCCAGCATGATCAGAAAAACAGTCACCAGACAACAAAGGTAGAAAAAATGATTTTATTTTCATTATAGTGTTTGGAATATGTTCCCTTTGAGAATCAGGTGCTCAACATTAAAAGTTTATATTTATTTACTTATTTATGGCATTTTATCCCACATTAAACATGAATTAGATTGGAACCTGGGATCATTTTTTTTTCCTGGAGAGAGTAATGCATTGCCCCCCCACCCACTGGCTATAGCCAGCTCTGCAATTTTGGGGGGGGGCGCAGAGGTGGACGTGGGGGGGGGGGGCAGTGGTGGACGCCGAGGTGGACCGCGGAGAGAACCTGTTAAAAATTTACCAGCACACCACTGGTCACATGCATCGTTAGCCAGTCAGTCACTTAATCGCCTTCTCATTTTTCACTAAACTAGCAGGTTGTGGAGCCTCAAGGAAAAGTTTTCTGGTCAGGAAGCTATTGGAAGGATGGAAACGCGAACAAGGGGCCAGGCCAGACAAGAGATTCCCCATTACACACGAAATATTATTAGGAATGTGGCAAGCACTAGCGACCGTGTGCAGTTCGCAGTACGAGGTCAAATTATTTCGAGCAGCCTTCTCAATAGCATTTTTCGGGGCACTTAGGATATGCAAATTAGTAGCCCCCTCCAAGAAGTTGAGGGAGGGAGGTGGTCTGCTGCACAGTCAAGTTACGCTGGCCGGAAACTCCCTCTGGCTGGTAATTCATAGATCGAAGACAGATCAGATGGGCAAAGGGCAGGCAATCACCTTAACACAGGTGGAGTCGCTACAGACATGCCCTATAACAAACATCAGGGACTACCTCGCAGGGAGGCCCAATGGGGGCGTGTCTTTCCTTGTACATCAAGACGGCTCCCCTCTCACACAGTACCAATTCACGGCGGTATTGCGGAGATGCTTGCAGAAAAAGGGACACAACCCAGATAATTTCGGGACACATTCATTTAGGATCGGGGCCACCACATGCGCGGTAGCAGAGGGATTCCCTCCAAAATCCATCAAGAAGCTAGGTAGATGGAAATCGGCAGAGTATAAGATGTACATCAGGGAGCGATTGTCCAACGGGTCAGGGGCCCTCTAATGCTGATGACCAACATATCTCTCTATATAAAACGCACCTCCAACGTTCTAATGAAGCCGGAACTTCCGTAGTTGTGTAGATCGCTTTTGCCCATGAGTGTGTGCCCCGCCCTCGCGTTACAACGTGATGATGTCGAGGGCGGAGCACTCACACTCACCAACTCACTGTGGGAGGGAGAGAAGGAGGGAGGGTGGGGGATTACGTTGCTAGCACCCGATCGTCATGATGTCGAATCGCATCGCTCAGACGCATAACGCACCTATCCACCACCCGAAAAACGTCAATCGCCGGCGCAGAGAAGAAGAGAAGTGTGGCTGTCGTCAGCACAGGTACGCGATGGAGAAAGGGGGAGGGTTTTCTGCGGGAAGGGGGGGACCACAGGGTCGCGGCACAGGGGTCAAGGGGACAGTAATGCCGAGGGGGGGTGTTCAAATCGGAGGGAGGGGGGAATCTGGAACTCGGTGGGAGGGGCGTGAGGGGGCCTTCAACTGGGAGGGAGGGACAGCCGTCAGGGGGACTTGAACTGGTAGGGAGGTAGGTAGGGAGGGAGGGAGGGAGGGAGGGGGGGTCTGCAACTCAGAAACAAGGAAGGAAGGAAAGAAGGGAGGGGTCTGGAACTCAGAAGGAAAGGAAGGAAGGGAGGGAGGGAGAAGGGGCTGGAAATCGGGAGGGAGGGGGGGTCTGGAATTCAGGAGGAGGGAGGGAGGAGGGGAGGGGGAATACCTTGCAAGCGCCCGTTTCATTGTCTACCGAAACAGGCCTTTTATACTAGTATTTTATATTGCAGGGGTCGTCCAGGGGACAAAAAGTGTGTGGATTATCGGACACTCGTTTATCAAATGGGTGGCTCGCCAAGCAGAGGCAAGACCGTACAGCACCCATTTGGGCTTGGCCCCCAAGGGCTTTAGAATGCTCTGGATGGGGGTTGGAGGGATGAGATGGTCCCAGCTGATCCCATTCCTGGAGCACCGAGCGGCAGACTTAGCCCCCCACTCACACCATGGTGATACACCTGGGGGGCAACGACCTGGGAGCGCAGTCCTGCATCGAATTGGTCCTTGCTGCTAAGCGGGATTTGTCCATAATAGCACAACGTTTTCCCCACACCCTCATGATTTGGTCAGACATAATCTCCAGATGGAGTCACAGACAATGGAGACCATGGGGCAGGCCCAGGAAGAAAATGAACAGGCAGATAGCAACCTGGGTCACGAGAATGGGTGGATTGCAGGTGACGCAAGCCTGGGCAGAAGAGATGTGCGAAGGGTTCTTTTGGAAAGATGGGACGCACCTCTCTGCGGTTGGCAATGATTTGTTTAATAATGATTTGCAGAGCGTATTAGATAATGTAATTTTTGGCACAACTGGTCGCTGCTGATGGGTGGTGGCCCGGGGCAAGTCTTACTACCCCGGGCTGGTGGCGGGGTACCCATGCCTGATCGAGTAAGCTTGGCAGCTGGGACAGCTGCGCTTACGGTTGAGCTCCCTTGCTGTGCGGCGGGGAGCTCTGTATATGGTTGGTCAGTCTTGCTAATGGCGGCGGACTGTGTGGGTTGTTAAGCCGGAAGGTTTGGTTGGCTTGGGTATACCTAATGCAAATTTTGATGGTATGAAAAATAAAGCTGCAGCCAAGTTGTGCCATGATAATAAATGCATTGTCTCCTGTGTTTAGTGCATCATCACCCATGCTCCTCGGTGCCGAGGATGACGTCAAATCCTCCCGTTGCCTCGGGGTTAGGTTCAACAATGGGCAGTCCCGGGGGGCCTGCATAGCAGAAGGCCTCGTGACAGGTGGAGACCCACTCGATGCCTCACTACTCCCACTGCCACGGGGTCTCGAAGCAGCCATCCCTACCTAGGCTCCTGATGTCAGTGCGATGCTTGACGTCGATTCCGACACCTCCGACCTTGATGCCGTCGAGGGACCAGATCGGGCTCCAAAAATCCCACGCATTGAGACTCTCAGGAACCTGACTCCTCTTTTTCATATGAACGCAGAGGACACAGTTGGCCAGGCCCAAGGCACTGATGACACCAAGAATGGGTGTTTTTCCCAGAGATGGTCCGGATGCACTAAGTACAACGCTTGAAGCCACTGTGAGTCTTCATGGACATGGAAGGAAAAACCGTACCAGCCAAATCAAAAGACGCGATGGTGCCTGAAAAGGGGGAAAGAGGAACAAAGAGAAAAAGCCTGACTGGGCAGGCCTGAAAGCGGCCCGTGTCAAAAAATAAAGGAAACAAACGTGGACAAAAATACTAAAGAAATAAAGGAAACATTTTTTTAAACAAAAGAGCAAGAAGAACGTGTAGAAAAACACACCGAAGGCACTGAATTTTTTTTTTTTTTAAATGTTCTGACCGGGTGTGTGAGGAGCCTCCACAGAAAGCAGCTGCTCCTCACGTGGAAAAAAACAAAACTGAAGCTGCGCATTCACGTGGCGGGCAGGAAAGCACTGGTGCAAGCACGCTGGAACGCAGCTCGTGCTCCTGAAAGCTCTATTTTTTACTATGGCAATATTGGTGGGCCATGCAACATGGGAACGGCATCAACCCATCTGTGAGAATAGGCAAGCCTGCTTGTCCTCGGAGAAACAAATACAATAAATGAGGTAAACTTGAAAACAGCAAACTTAAACCTAATAATATAACTATCGTGAGACAGTATTAAAAAAATATACACATTTAACGGAACTGGAATTCAAATACCAGAGATATAACACAATGTTAGCATAATACCACTGATACACCTAATAAGCATGCATTAGAACATAACTAACATAGATATGATGCTAATGATTTTCTACAATACAGTTTACCATATAGCTGAGGGACCAAGTGCAGATATATGATGGGAACAAGATGCGTGGTACAGAGTAAGTTGGGATAATTAGATGGTTGGTAACATTAGTATATTAAACTTTATATGGTATGGGTCCAGAAGCTTTGTCCAATTAACCATACAAATTCCCATTACCAATCTTTGTTCAGTAAAATCTGTTTAAAATCGTTAATTCTTTTGGATAACAGGGAACTAAGCAGTGGAATAATCTTTTGGTGCATTTAAGACAAATTTCTTGTTATATTCTTTTTTGAAAAGTTTTTTAAAAACGTATTATTTTAATTGCTATTATGATGCAATTGCCTAAACTGTAATCTATGATTGTTGTAAATATCTTTATCTGGTTAGGTGTCAATGGCTTGCTATTCCACAGAATCTATTGATGAGATTAGTGTGGACTATAAATCATAAGAATAGAATAGCTGGCGAAGCTCTGCAGCCTAATCTGAGGACAGTGTCTGAAACTGTGCAACACTGTTTACTAAATTCCACAAGTATAATCTCATTAAGAGCTAATAAGAATGTATGCAAGAATGTATGCAAGCATAGCACTCTGAAAACATTTTCTCCCAAAAAATTCCAAAGCAATAACTCTTGAGAGCAGATTCGACCACCATGGAATGGTGAGGAAGTTGAAGCTTCTCAGAGCGTTTTGGACTCTATATATAGAGCTGGCCTTCTTATGTACAGGCAGTGTAGGGGAGGGAGGTGTCTCCCACTGGTTTATCTGCACATTCCCAAGGATTCTGTGCATGGGCACTGTCACAGCTTTCTTTGGAGGGGCAAAGTAAAGGATGCCCAACAACTCAGCCCTGGGCTTATCCTCGGTCTCCAAATCAAGAGATAGACGTAGTCATCTCTCTAGTAAAATCATTAAGTCCCCTCCTGCGGAACTCTCCTTTTGTGTGGGGGGGAGGAGTCTGAAGGATTACCATGGGACCCCTCCTCAGACTCCCAGGAGCAATCCGTATCAGAATCAAAGAAATAATCCTCTCTGGATGCCTGAGTCTATGCCTGCTTTGATCTACTGACATGCTGTTCAGGCCTTGGATGGAGGCACCGAGAGACAGATGACGTCTTTTGCCCTGAGGAAGCTTCTCCCCCCAACAGACTGGACAGTGACACTGTCTTGATGTGCATCGGCATCACTGAACATGGGACAGGCTGGGCATAGGTATCTAGAATGGGATGAAGCTCCTCCAGAGCTTAAGTTGAAGTGGAGGAGTGGCCTAGTGGTTAGGGTGGTGGACTTTGGTCCTGGGGAACTGAGGAACTGAGTTCGATTCCCACTTCAGGCACAGGCAGCTCCTTGTGACTCTGGGCAAGTCACTTAACCCTCCATTGTCCCATGTAAGCCGCATTGAGCCTGCCATGAGTGGGAAGCGAGGGGTACAAATGTAACACAAAAAAAAAGTCCTTGATGCCTCAGCATTGAATTGGGCTAGCAGGTACTCCATCTCTTCCATGAGTATGACCCATATCTGCTCCTGAGGGAAGCCACTGGTAAGGGCTGGGGCTCAGCTGGTGAGGTCACGTCCTTCAAAGACATCAGGGCTGAACTGATGGCCTGGACCTGCCTCGAAAGGGACCGATACTTCTTGACCTTCACCCAACACATGGCATTGGGGTCCCAGAGTGTCAAAGACAAAGTTGAATCCTTCCTTGTCCTCGAAATCCAGATCTTTGTTGTTCTCTCTGGTGGGTTTCAAAATAAATGATTAAATATTTTGAAACCCACCAGAGAGAACAACAAAGATCTGGATTTTCTATCCCATTATAAACCATAAAATTATACTGCTTTGTCACTCTCTTACCACCTATCCATCTCTCCCTGTCTCTCACCTAACCCAGCCTACTCTCTTCCTGTGAGACTGTCATTGGAATGCTTTTGTGTTTCACATATATATTCTGATATTTGTCAACATTTGATCATTTCTGAAGAAGAAGGGTTACCTTTGAAAGCTAATCAAAAAATGTGTTAGGTTAATCCAATAAAAAAGGTATCATATTTTCTTTTCTCTGTTTTTTTTTTCATTTCTATATATAGCGAATGATACATACCTGTAGCAGGTGTTCTCCGAGGACAGCAGGCTGATTGTTCTCACGACTGGGTTGACGTCCACGGCAGCCCCCACCAACCGGAACAAAAACTTCGCGGGCGGTCCCGCACGCAGGGCACGCCCACCGCGCATGCGCGGCCGTCTTCCCGCCCGGGCGCGACCGTTCCCGCTCAGTTGAATGACAAGCAAGGAATGAGTAAAACACAACTCCAAAGGAGAGGAGGGAGGGTAGGTGAGAACAATCAGCCTGCTGTCCTCGGAGAACACCTGCTACAGGTATGTATCATTCGCTTTCTCCGAGGACAAGCAGGCTGCTTGTTCTCACGACTGGGGTATCCCTAGCTCTCTGGCTCACTCAAAACAAGAACCCAGGTCAATTGAACCTCGCAATGGCGAGGGCATAACAGAAATTGACCTACGAAGAACAACTGTTAGTGCAGCCTGACCAGAATAAATTCGGGTCCTGGAGGGTGGAGTTGGATTCAAACCCCAAAAAGATTCTGCAGCACCGACTGCCCGAACAGACTGTCGCGTCGGGTATCCTGCTGTAGGCAGTAATGAGATGTGAATGTGTGGACCGATGACCACGTCGCAGCTTTGCAAATCTCTTCAATAGTGGCTGACTTCAAGTGGGCCACCGACGCTGCCATGGCTCTAACACTATGAGCCGTGACATGACCCTCAAGAGCCAGCCCAGCCTGGGCATAAGTGAAGGAAATGCAATCTGCTAGCCAATTGGAGATGGTGCGTTTCCCGACAGCGACCCCTTTCCTATTGGGGTCGAAAGAAACAAACAATTGGGCGGACTGTCTGTGGGGCTGTGTCCGCTCCAAATAGAAGGCCAGCGCTCGCTTGCAGTCCAATGTGTGCAACTGACGCTCAGCAGGGCGGGTATGCGGTCTGGGAAAGAATGTTGGCAAGACAATGGACTGGTTAAGATGGAACTCCGACACCACCTTTGGCAGGAACTTAGGGTGAGTGCGGAGTACTACTCTGTTATGATGAAATTTGGTATAAGGAGCATGAGCTACCAGGGCTTGCAGCTCACTGACTCTACGAGCTGAAGTAACTGCCACCAAGAAAATGACCTTCCAGGTCAAGTACTTCAGATGGCATGAATTCAGTGGCTCAAAAGGAGGTTTCATCAGCTGGGTGAGGACGACGTTGAGATCCCATGACACTGCAGGAGGCTTGACAGGGGGCCTTGACAAAAGCAAGCCTCTCATGAATCGAACGACTAAAGGCTCTCCAGAGATGGCTTTACCCTCTATACGAAGATGGTAAGCACTAATCGCACTAAGGTGATTCCTTACTGAGTTGGTCTTGAGGCCAAACTCTGATAAGTGCAGAAGGTATTCAAGCAGGTTGTGTGCAGGACAAGAGCGAGGTTCTAGGGCCTTGCTCTCACACCAAACGACAAACCTCCTCCACTTGAAAAAGTAACTCTTTTTAGTGGAATCCTTTCTAGAGGCAAGCAAGACGCAGGAGACACCCTCAGACAGACCCAACGAAGCAAAGTCTACGCCCTCAACATCCAGGCCGTGAGAGCCAGAGACTGAAGGTTGGGGTGCAGAAGCGCTCCGTCGTTCTGCGAAATGAGAGTCTGAAAACACTCCAATCTCCACGGTTCTTCGGAGGGACAACTCCAGAAGTAGAGGGAACCAGATCTGACGGGGCCAAAAAGGCGCTATCAGAATCATGGTGCCGTGGTCTTGCTTGAGCTTCAGTAAGGTCTTCCCCACCAAAGGTATGGGAGGATGAGCATACAGGAGGCCGGTCCCCCAATGGAGGAGAAAGGCATCCGACGCTAGTCTGCCGTGTGCCTGTAGTCTGGAACAGAACAGAGGCAGCTTGTTGGTGGTCTGAGAGGTGAAAAGGTCCACCGAGGGAGTGCCCCACTCTCGGAAGATCTGCGTACCACTCTGGAATGGAGCGACCACTCGTGCGGTTGCATGACTCTGCTCAGTCCTGTCGGCCAGACTGTTGTTTACACCTGCCAGGTATGTGGCTTGAGAAGCATGCCGAACTGGCAGGGCCCAACGCCACATCCCGACGGCTTCCTGACACAGGGGCGAGATCCGGTGCCCCCCTGCTTGTTGATGTAATACATTGCAACCTGATTGTCTGTCCGAATTTGGATAATTTGATAGGACAGCCGATCTCTGAAGGCCTTCAGTGCGTTCCAGACCGCTCGGAGCTCCAGGAGGTTGATCTGAAGATCCTGTTCCTGGAGGGACCACAGTCCCTGGGTGTGAAGCCCATCGACATGAGCTCCCCACCCCAGGCGAGATGCATCCGTCGTCAGCACTTTCGTGGGCTGCGGAATTTGGAATGGACGTCCCAGGGTCAAATTGGTCCGAATGGTCCACCAGTGCAGCGAATTGCGACAACTGAGGGACAGGCGGATGACATCTTCTAGATTCCCGGTGGCTTGGCACCACTGAGAAGCTAGGGTCCATTGAGCAGATCTCATGTGAAGACGAGCCATGGGAGTCACATGAACTGTAGAGGCCATATGACCTAGGAGTCTCAACATCTGCCGAGCTGTGACCTGCTGAGACGCTCTGGTCTGGGAAGCGAGGGACAGGAGGTTGTGGGCCTTCGCTTCGGGAAGAAAGGCCTGAGCCGTCTGTGAATTCAGCAGAGCTCCTATGAACTCCAGAGATTGGACTGGCTGGAGATGGGACTTTGGGTAATTTATCACAAACCCCAGCAGCTCCAGGAGGTGAATGGTGCACTGCATGGACCGGAGAGCCCCTACCTCCGAGGTGCTCTTGACCAGCCAATTGTCGAGATATGGGAACACGTGCACTCCCAGCTTGCGTAGATACGTCGCGACTTCGTGAACACCCGTGGGGCAGAGGCGAGCCCAAAGGGCAGCACACAATACTGAAAGTGCCGTGTCCCCAGGCGGAATCTGAGATACTGTCTGTGAGCTGGCAGTATCGGGATGTGGGTATAAGCGTCCTTTAAATCCAGGGAGCATAGCCAATCACCTTTCTGAATCATGGGAAGAAGGGTGCCCAAGGAAAGCATCCTGAACTTCTCTTTGACCAGGTATTTGTTCAGGCCTCTCAGGTCTAGGATGGGGCGCATCCCCCCTGTTTTCTTTTCCACAAGGAAGTACCTGGAATAGAATCCCTGCCCTTCCTGCCCGGTTGGTATGGGCTCGACCGCATTGGCGCTGAGAAGGGCGGAGAGTTCCTCTGCAAGTACCTGCTTGTGATGGGAGCTGAGGATTGAGGCTCCCGGTGGGCAATTTGGTGGAGTGGAGGCCAAATTCAGGGCGTATCCGCCACCGCACTATTTGGAGAACCCACTGGTCGGAGGTTATAAGAGGCCACCTTTGGTGAAAAGCTTTCAACCTCCCCCCGGACCGGCAGGCGTCCGGTACGGACACTTTGATGGCGGCTATGTTCCCATGGATCCAGTCAAAAGCCCGTCCCCGGCTTTTGCTGTGGAGGCGCAGGGGGCTGCTTAGGCGCACGCTGTTGACGGGAACGAGCGCTGGGGACTGTCCCTGTGCCTGAGGAGGCCTTCGGGCCGGCTGGGTGTACCTACGCTTGTTGTAGGTGTAGGGGTGCAGCCTGCCTGGCCCGGGAAAAACATCCACCTGTAGAGGTGGATGCTGAAGGCGCCCGGTGGGAGAGCTTGTCGAGGGCGGTTTCCCGCTGGTGTAGTTGGGTCCACCAACTGCTCGAACTTCTCGCCAAAAATGTTATCCCCCCCCGGCAAGGACATCCGCCAGGCGTTGCTGGGTAGCGGTTGTCCAGGTCAGAGGCACGCAGCCAGGAGAGTCCTGCGCATCACTATACCTTGGGCCGCAGCTCGAGATGCCACATCACAGGTGTCATATATACCCCTGGACAGGAACTTTCTACACGCCTTCAGCTGCCTGACCACCTCCTGAAAAGGCCTGGACTGCTCCAGAGGGAGCTTATCGACCAGGTCCGCCAGTTGCTTCACATTGTTCCGCATGTGAATGCTCATGTAGAGCTGGTACGACTGGATGCGGGTCACGAGCATGGAAGATAGGTAGGCCTTCCTCCCAAACGAGTCCAGAGTGCGAGACTCCCGCCCCGGGGGCGCCGAGGCGGTATCCCTCGAACTCCATGCCCTCTTGAGAGCAAGAGTCCACGACCGCCGAGTCATGAGGCAATTGGGGCCGCATTAACTCTGGGTCAGAGTGGATTCTGTATTGGGACTCCGCTTTCTTGGGAATGGTGGGGTTAGATAATGGCTTCTGCCAGTTCCGAAGCAGTGTCTCTTTGAGGACCTTGTGCAACGGTACCGTGGAAGACTCTCTAGGAGAGATAGTCGAGGACCTCGAGCATCTCAGCCCTCGGCTCATCCACAGAGACCACGGGGAAGGGAATGCATATAGACATATCCCTGACAAAGGAGGCAAAGGAGAGGCTCTCAGGGGGAGAGAGCTTCCTCTCCGGTGAAGGAGTGGGGTCGGAGGGAAGGCCCTCAGACTCCTCTGAGGAGAAATATCTGGCATCCTCCTCCTCCCCCCACGAGGCCTCTTCCTCGGTGTCGGACATGAGCTCTTTCAGCTCAGACCTGAACCGGGCCTGTCTCGACTGCGAGGAACCACGTCCTCGATGGTGGCGTCGAGCGGTGGACTCCCGTGCCGGCGGGGATGAAGCTCCCTCCATCGACGTCGACGGGGATTCCACCTGCGTGGCGGTCGACACCGGTACCGTAAGCGGCGTCGGAGGCCTCGGCATCGGGCTGGAGCACGCTGGCGCCTCCATCAACGGCGCCGGGGGCGCAAGCACCCCCGGGGCCGGCAAGGCCTGGCACATCAGCCCTTCCAGAATCCCTGGAAGGATGGCTCGGAGGCACTCGTCCAGGCCCGCTGTCGGGAAAGGCAGGGGGGCCGGTGTGGGTGCCGGTGTCGGAAGCTGCTCGGGTCCAGGAGACGGTACCGAAGCACCCATGGACTGACGCAGCGACACCTCTTCGACCGAGGGGGAACGCTCCTCTCGGCACTGCCGTTTCCTCGGTGTCGATTCATCTTTGGAGGCGCCGGAACTAGCAGTCCCGTGAGCCGTGGGCGACCAATGCCGATGCTTCTTTGGTTTCTTTCGGTCCCCATCATCGACGCTCGGTGGCAGAGATGAAGAGGAGATAGAACCCCCCCTCCCCCCAGCCTCGAGGGATCGGGTCTGACAGGGTTCGGTCTCGATGGCCCTGGGTAGAGGGAGTGGCCGGGGCCGACTGCCCGCGGGGCCACTCGCCGTCGCCGGAGGTCCGGCGGGCCAACGGTACCTGTGCTCTTGGGGTCGATGCCATCGTCGGTGTCGATTTCGTCGACATCGGTACCCGAAGACCCGGCCGTCGACATCGAAGGGCCGGCGCAAGTTCCAAAAAGTTGGTCCCGACGAACTTGCCTCGCCACCTATGTCCGCTTTCGCAATCCGAGACACAAGGTGCACGTCTTAGTATTATGCTCCGGGCCAAGGCATTGGAGGCACCAAGCGTGAGTATCGGTTTGCGAGATGTGCCGGCCGCACCGACCACACTTCTTGAATCCACTCGGGACCTTCTAGGACATCGACGGAAAAATCGCGTCGGCGAAGTCAAAGTCGTCGATGGTGGCGGTGAAAAGCACACCCGAAAAAGAAATGACCGACGGCCACAAGGCCGCAACGAAGCGCCCCCGCGCTAAGACGACGAGGGGACAAACAAAATTTTTTTTTTTTTGAGATAAGAAAAGAAAAGAAGCGCGAACGCACACGAAAAAGAAAATTCGCGGCTAGGCCGCGATCCGGTTTCCGGGACTGACCAAGAGAGAGACGGTAACATGTCTCTCCTCAGTGCGGAATCGAAAAAAACTGAGCGGGGACGGCCGTGCATGCGCGGTGGGCGTGCCCTGCATGCGGGACCGTCCGCAAAGTTTTTGTTCCGGTTGGTGGGGGCTGCCGTGGACGTCAACCCAGTCGTGAGAACAAGCAGCCTGCTTGTCCTCGGAGAATAAATTTAACACAGAAAACAATACAAATTTAATTTTAATGCTGGAAGCTCTCAACCCTAGAAAATATACAATTGGTGGCAATTGCTTGAAGTGAAAATTTACATATTCCTGAATTGGTGGCAAGTGCTTAAAGTGAAAATCTACCTGTCTCTTACACAGAGATGGGCAACCACGGTCTTCGAGGGCCACAATCCAGTCAGCTTTTTAAGATTTCCAAAATAAATATATAGAAGATTAATTTTCATGTACTGCTTCCATTGTATGCAAATAGATTTCATGCATATTCACTGTGGAAATCTTGAAAACTCAACTGGGTTGTGGCCCTTGAGTACCATTGTTGCCTACCCCTGCTTTAACACCTGGGGCAAGTTGGAGGCAGACATTTTTTGTTAGTGGTTCACAGGATCAAACTACAAAAAAAGAAAGATCTCATTTTATCTAAGGCATGACTTCCTTTCATTTCCAGTACCTGTATTCGAACTTGTCCATGGCACTTGACATATGCTTAGGGTACCTGTTGTCACAGATGTACAAATTGTAATCATTTTCAGGAATAAGGTCCACATCATGCATGATCAGGCAGTCCCAATCCTCATTCTTAAGAGCTTCCTTTACTCCAACATTGAGGAGTTTTGCTCGGTTGAATGTACCATTTCCAGCCTAGAAAAGCAAAATGCTCTTACTTGCCAACATAGATCAAAGTGACCTAAATTTGAAAGGTTGTACACTCAGTCAAGTTTTCAGAACAACAACAACAACGAATAAGCATTAGAAAGATCTGCATGCAATGGGAGCAGCACATGCACATTTTTTCATACATATTGATTATAGATATCCTGAAAACCTGACTGGCTTGGTGTTAACTTCTGATGTATAGGTACCAGAGATTGGTGGAATAGCTAGGACTGAATAGGTCCCAGGTGAAAAAATTAAGATGGCTCCCTATAACTTCACCTCTCCTAAGTGGGGTGGAGGGGAAGGGGGAGGACCAAACATCAGAAACAGAAATATGAAGGCAAATATGAACTGGAAACCTCAAGAAGTCAGACTCTGTATGCACAGCAAAACTAGAGAAAAACTGAAATGCAAGATATCAGAGATACCTATTTCCCAAATCTGAAAATGAAAACATTCAGAACAAAGTACTTTTTTCACCCTTGTCAAAGCACATCATTTTCCCATTCGCTTTGGTCCCAGTATCTTTTTTTTCTGTTTTACTATGTTTTTGAATACAGTCTCTTGTCCGTGTGGCATTTCTTCTCTCACCATATCCACCATCCATCCTGTCCAGATCCACCATCCATCCTGTCCAGCATCTCCGTCCCTATGCTCCCTCCACACCCAGAATCTCTTCTGTGTCCCTGACTATCCACACATCCAACTTCTTCCCTTTCTCTTCCCTCCCCCATCACACTTCATACCCCCTGGGCAAGCATCACCCTCTCCCAATACTGCACATCTGGCATCTCTCTCTCTCCTCCCCCCCCCCCCCCCCCCCCCCCCCCCCCCCCCCCCCCCCCCCCCCCCCACCCCCCCCCCCCCCCCCCCCCCCCCCCCCCCCCCACTGTGAGTCTGGCATGTCTCTCCCCTACCCCACTGTGAGTCTGGCATTTCTCTCCCCCTTTCCCACTTGAGTCTGGCATCTCTCTCCCTGCCCCCCCACTGTGGTCTGGGATCTCTCTCCAATGCAGGTCTGGCATCTCTCCCTCCCTTCCCCCCCTCCCCCCCCCCCCACTGTAGGTCTGGCATCTCTCCATCCCCCTCCCACCCACTGTGGGTCTGGTATCTCCCTCCCCCTCCCACTGAGGTCTGGCATCTCTCAGTCCCACCCTACCCCCACTCTCGGTCTGGAATTTCTCCCCCCCTCCCCCCCCCAAATAAGTACAAAACATAGAAAAGCAAGCCATTGGGATGCAGGTTTAGCATCTTTCCCTCCCACACCAGCAACAGAAGGTCTATATACAGGCCTCCTCTGCCCTTCTTGGCTCCTTCCCTCTGTCGTGTCCTGCCTCCTCTGATACAACTTCCTGTGGGCAGAATATAGAAGAGGGAAGGCGCTGTGGTGGGTTGGAGAAAGCCTGCCTGTAGCACGTCCGCTGCTGGTGACTCACCATAAGTTTAGAGGACTAGTGGTGTGCATAGAGATGCCAGACTGGAGAGGGTGTGTATGTGAGAGAGGGAGATACTGGTCCATGGGGGAAGACAGCTAGGAGCTGAGTGCCTCCATGTATAAAATGCCAGCCCCTCTAAGCACAGAAACCCTATTTAAGAAAAATATAAATAGGGATGTTGCCAATTAAGTAGCAAAGCCCCAAAAGGTGAAATGTAACATTTTGAACTAAAAACAAAACCACCCCCCCACCCCCAAAAAACCCAAGAAGGTTAAGCACAATTACCGTTTATATCACTCTATTTCGGTGCCTAGCCTGACACTTGGATGAAACAGTGTGCCTTGAAGCTGGTGAAAAAACTAACAAGGAAATGCTGAAAATATTTATATTCCCATTGTGGAATAAGAAATACATGTATACATTTTGGACAGCCCAAACCATGCCCCTGTGAAATCTCTAGGTTCCAGCCAGTGGTGTGCTGGAACCGGCTCGCAAGAGCCGCTTGTTAAATTTTGACAGCTCTTGCACACCGGTTGTTGTACGGGACGAGCCGGCTCCATTGCACGAGGTAAGCATGGCAGGAGGGCGCCATGCTTACCTCCCCTCCCGCTCCCATCCATGTGTAGCGATGTCCTTCGCTCCCCCATGCTCCCCTGCCGCTCCCATCCGTCAGTTTCAAATACCTGCCTCGAAGCGCCGCCTTATTTAAAGCCCTGCTGCCCGTCTCCAGCTGCCTTCCCTGCTTGCTTCTCAGGAGTTCGGTTCGCGCCCTTAGTCCCGCCTTCTGACGTCATTCTGACGTCATTTCCTTTTCCCGTGGCGGGACTAAGGGCGCGAACCGAACTCCTGAGAAGCAAGCAGGGAAGGCAGCTGCAGACGGGCAGCAGGCAGGCCTTAAATAATGCGGCGCTTCGAGGCAGGTAATTGAAACTGACGGATGGGAGCGGCAGGGGAGGATGGGGGGGCGAAGGGAGGCAGGGGAGAGAATTGCGGGGCATGGATGGGCAGAGGGAGGCAGGGGAAAGAATTGCTGGGCATGGATGGGCAGAGGGGGGCAGGGGAGAGAATTGCTGGCCATGGATGGGCAGGGGAGAGAATTGCTGGGCAGAGGGGGGCAGGGGAGAGAGGAGAGTTTCAGGACGTGGATGGCGGGGAGAGCAAGAGAAATTCTGGACATGGAGGGAAGATAAAGGAAGGAGATTAGATGAGGGAAAAGGAAGTGAGAAGAGAAACTACACATGGATGGAGAAAATAGGCAGAAGCTGGATCCACTGTACAGTCAAGTATGCGGAGGACCAGAAATGAAGAAGAAAGGAGGAAAGAAAAGAAATAAATAAATGGAAAGGAAGCCCTGGAAACGGAGTCAAGGGAACAGATAGAGAGCAGCAGAATCAGATACTGGACCAGCATGATCAGAGAAACAAAGTCACCAGACAACAAAGGTAGAAAAAAAAATAATTTTATTTTCATTATAGTGTTTGGAATATGTCCACTTTGAGAATCAGGTGCTGAACGTTAAAAGTTTATGTTTATTTACTTATTTATGGCATTTTATCCCATATTAAACATGAATTAGATTGGAACCTGGGATCATTTAATTTTTTTTTTCCTGGAGAGAGTAATGTGTTGGCCCCCCCCCCCCCCGGGTATAGCCAGCTCTGCAATTTTTTTTTTTTGGGGGGGGGGGGGGGCGCAGAGGTGGATGGGGGGCACCGAGGTGGACGGGGGGAGGGGGGCCGAGATGGACCGGGGAGAGAGCCTGTTAAAAATTTACCAGCACACCACTGGTTCCAGCCATCTACACATGTAAATAGCAGTTTCTTCTAAGTGTTAATGCTTCTAGAGTGACCCCCTTAGATATGTCTGGTGTAGGAGGAAGTGGGATACCACTTTGTATAAGGCATGGAATCAAACAAGCTTAGTGGTGATTAGATGGCAACACCAGTAATTGGGAAGCAAAGCCAGTGTGGGGGCAGACTTCTACAGTCTGTGCCCTGATCATGGCTGGACAGATTTGGATAGGCTGGAGTGGGGCTTCAATGACAACTTCAGAAATTGGGAGAACAAGGCCAATGCCAGGCAGACTTCTACAATCTGTGTCCTGAAAATGGCAAGGACAAATCAAGATTAAGTATACATACATAGTATCACAATATACCTTATGCTATTAGTTTATCTTGTTGGGCAGACTGGATAGACCATACAAGTCTTTATCTGAAGTCATCTATTATGTTACTATCGCACAAGAGAAAAACTCATCAAGTAATTGCAAGTGAAAGCTGCCAGTGCCAAGGAGCAGGAGGAAATGACTATATAAGAAAATTAAATTATAATTCACTAGATGTAACTGCAAAACCTAACATACATTACGGGTCACTAGTTATGTATCAGCAATCACAACTTAGATTCACTGGCTCATAGAAATTAAAATGTAGATGTGAATTAAAATAATGGATTTGTTTAAAGCTTTATTTTAATTGAAAACCTCAGAATGAGTTTATAATAGTAAGAATCACCCGCAGGGTCGGGCACTTTCTTAAGTTAATGACAGGCTTCCTAGAGAAACTACCAGTACTACTGGAATTCTTTTCTCTGAACAGATTTCCAGTGGTACAAAAGAGACAGCATCTTTGTTATTGTGGAGGGGAGTGGGAGGCGTGGGTGACTCATGTTGTTGCATCAGAAGTAGTTCTTTTTTTGGTGCTTGGGTTGGCTTTTGATTAGCAATCAGAAGCTTTTTCCTAGGTTTCAGGACTGGTAGTTTACATGATATTTTATCATGACAATTTGCTTTTCAGGGCACAGATCTGGGCTTTGGGCAAAAGAAAGCAATTGTGGACGCTGTCCCTTCTAGAACAGGGAACTGGAAAGTGAGAAAACACCCTCTAAGACACTGTCTCCCAAACTTTAAGTACTTAAATTCACAAGACCTCTCTCTACCCTGATGATGATGAAAACAAAATAGCAGACTACCACTTCCTGCCCTCTCATCCACTTCCTCCTCATCATGCAGGCAGCAGCAGTAGTAGCCTATTCTGCATGGGTCTTCAGTCTCAGGAAGCCCACATGGGAGGACAGAGCACATTTACTGACTCACAGGCTTTATGCAGACTGCCACTACTGGGTTCAGGTCACAATGGACATCCAGAAAGAGGGGGAGCAGCCCTGTCCCTATGATCTATTGCACTGTTTGGGAGTCGCTGCCCTACCCAACCATTCACCCTTCATCTTAGAAAGGGTCTAGCTATTCAGTCAGAACATTTTTCTTCATGTAATTTGAGAGATTTATGTCTCTTAAACTTGATATCCCCTCCCTAGAGCAGTTTCCCAAGTCTGAATATATATAATAGGGGTACATCTTGTTGGCTCAATGTCTTATAAAGCTGAGAAATACAACCCCTACCGCTTCCCCCAGTCATGGCCTGTTCCAGGGGAGTCTCTGGATTTCCGAGATTCAGAAATACACGTCTCTGGATAAAGACAGAGATTTGTCGCAGGTGGAAGGCATCTGTCTGGCGCAACTCATATTCTTCCTCTAAATCAGACAATGATACCAGTGTATCTTCTTCCACCAAATGACCCAACTGTCAACCCTTTTGCCACCCACCCCCTATATCAGGGATCACTCTGACCCGGTATAAAGTCTGTGATCATTATGTTTTAATTTAGAATCAACTACTTATTGCTAAGACAATTCATGCCCCTACCACTAGCACCAAGATCTTTTCCCTTCTTTGTGACTCATAACTCTTGAATTTTTTGAGCTGTCTGCAATAGTATCCACCAGTGGCAGCCCTACCATTAGGCCAACTGAGGCAGGGCCTCAAGTGGCACTCACCCCTTCCCTCCTCAACCCTCTTCCCCATGTTTACCTTATTTTTTTCATTTCCAAAAGGCGTTAATGGCAGCAGAAGCAATTCCTATAAGCTGCCCTGCCATTGGCACTGGCCTCTTCTCCCTACTGCGGCCCACCTCTTGATGTAACTTCCTATTTCCTCAGAGGCGGGATGCAGTACAGCGAAGAGGCTGGTACTGCCAGCACTGCAGCAGGGCAGCCTATGAGAATCGCTGCTGCCTTTTGGAAAAGTAAAAATAAGGTAAACGCGGGGAAAGGGTTGAAGGGGGAAGGGGGGAGGACATGCCAGACCGGGCGCAGGCAGCCTATTGCCTTAGGTCACCCCTGGTATCCACCATGGGTACAATTTCTGCTTCAGAAAGCAAAAACGTATATAAAGGGTCCAATTCAGTGGTAATGATCTACCTTCCATGCAGATGATCCTCAGTTCTATTACTGGAGTTATATCCGACACTCCATGTAAACCAGGACTGGGGATGCTGTGAAGGCAGCATTCACAGACCTCTCCCTTTCACCTGGGGGCAGGGTAAGGAAGAAAAAGAATTACAGTAATCCTTAAGGACAACACCTGATGTTCAGATTTATAGCCCATGATACAGGAGTTCCATAAGGAGACATGCTGCTGTATTCTGTTACAGAAGGCGGGATTCAATTAAAAAACAGGGGAGAAATTGCTGGGCTGTTGTGAATAAACAGTAAAGAAAAATAAATCCACCAAGGTGGAAGAGCGCTGAATCCCACGGCAGTTACACAAGAGTGATAGACAGTGGGAAACAGACCATGAACTGAAGAGACAAGGACAATGATGTACAGCTTCTTAGAACAAGTTTATTGGTCAGAGTGCAAAATACAAAGTATTGTAATTTGCACTCTAATGAGTGACACAGACATCACAGATCTCTGTTAACACTTAATAAAAGGTCTTTTTCAAGACCGGCTTATTTTATTGTTACTCAAGTGCTCGGCATATAGCAGTCTTTGTGCACCTAACCAGTTGCGAAGCCTCCTGAAACAGTACTGTTTCAAGTCTCCAACCAATAAACTTGTTGTAAGAAGTTGTACATCGTTGTCCTTGTCTCTTAAGTTCATGGTCTATTGCCCACTGTCTATCACTTTGTTGTGAATAAAGGCTCATAGATCCAGGATCCTAGCCCTGTATCTGAATGAATTGGAATTAGAAAAATCAAAGCAAGAAAAGAAGGAACTACTAGGCCAAAAAAATCAACTTACAGAAATCCCTGAGATATTTGATTTGCAATTGAAAAAAAAAAAAAGTTACTGACAAAATGCAAATAAGGCACATAAACACAGCAGAATAGCATTTGGTTTACCTGATGAATCAAGTAGATCCTATATTGGAGCTGCTGCCGCTGTAGAAACGGGTGTAAATAGTAGAGAAGATACCGAAGGTGCAGTTCTCTGTTCCTGTGTGGTATAATGATCGCCGATTTGTAATGGGCTAAGCAATGAGGCGGCTTGTACTGCCCACCTGACTGAACATAGGGGTTTTTCTTGACAATTCCTCTCTCACTGGGAAGTTTCGTGAACACGACAGTTATTGGACCAACTGCATGAGGATACAAACAAAAGACCATCATTTAAGAACCTGCTAGCATCACTAGTCACTGTTTAAGTGCAATAAGATGGAAAGTCCATACCTCAGCTTTTTTTTTCTTTAAACTTTATTTATGCAAATGTATGTGGTTACAATAATAACAGGTAGTCAACAATTTTGAAATTTATTATTTTGGCATAACTTCCCCCACCCCCCTCTCCCTCCCCTAGAGGGCATCAACCATTCAAAATTCTACTCCGAGCAGTCGGCGTTAGCGTGTTCCAGAAGGGAGATCAGCATTGCAAGAGAAGGTCCCTGCACTGGGAGGCCAGATCCCGAACATCCCTAAGCTCCACTGCATTCAAGGAGATCATAAGGGACCGCCACTGCAGAACCGAGGGGCGATCGAGAAGCAGCCAGATACTCAATATAGTTTTTTTCCCCATCAGAACCGTCCGCCTTAGGAAAGTTGCTAGACCCGCTCTGCGAGATCCCTCTGTATGATACACATCAAACAGCAATGCAGGGGAGGGTCGCCACCTAATCCTCCAAATCCCAGACACATGGGCACAAAGGGTCGTCCAGAACGCCAGAACCGGAGGACATAGCCAGAACATATGGCCCAAATGGGCTCCAGTTCCCCCACATTTCGGGCAATCATCACAGGGTCGCAGGGTAGCCCTAAAGGCCCTATGCAGCAAGATATATAGGCATATAGTAAATTTATACTGCAACTCCCGAATATCAGCACTCCCAAAAGCCCCATAGCACATTCGAAAGCTGGCTTGTAATGTTTTATTTTGTATCTGGTATCCCAAATCTCCAGACCAACTCTGCGCCAGGTCCACATAGCACACCTCAGGTAATGTCTCTCTTAATTGGTTATGAAAATATTTCAGGGGAACTGCCAATTGTGCTTCTAGGTCATATATCTCAACTAGTTGTTCCCATTTTGTCACAGAAAAGGCCTGTGGTAACAAGACAATATAATGGCATAGTTGCAGATAGGGGAGAAAGGCCTGAGGGGTCAAGTGCTTGCTAGTACATAAGTCCTGGAAAGTTTTACATGTGCCAACTTGGAAGAGAAAAAGAGTCCCCTCCTCCCTCCACCTGCAGAAAACCGCCGAGGACCTACCCACAGGGAAGTCTACATTCCCCCAAATTGGCAACAATGAGGATACATGAGGGTCAAGATTGTAAAGCCTACAGACTCAACGCCATGCCCTCCGCAGGGGAAGAAATAGGGGGGCAAAACTCGGTCTCGCAGCCGCTCGACCAGGGGCTGCATGTAGTCAATAATTAAAGTGGTGCGGGCTCAGCACCATACCCTCAGTAGTGGGAGAAGGAAAAGAAAGTCGTACCCCTAAACCAGTCACTCAGATATCTCATACAGCCAGCCACTGAGAATACTTTAATACTGAGCGCTCTGAGGCCACCCTTGGCCATAGAAGATAGGTCTGCAAAAAAGGGACCCGGGCTCGCCATCCGTTCCCAAAAAACTTCACCAGCAATCGATGCAACAGCCGTTCATCGCGTTGCAGAAAAATGAGGGACAACACTTCAATAACAGAGCCACTTAGGGACTTATTATCATATTATATAACGTTATCCTGGTCTGCAAAAAAGGAACCCGGGCTCGCCATCCGTTCCCAAAAAACTTCACCAGCAATCGATGCAACAGCCGTTCATCACGTTGCAGAAAAAAGAGGGACAATACTTGAATAAGAGCCACTTAAGGACTTATTATCATATTATATAACGCTATCCTTCCCCACAGAGATAGCCACATCCTCAGAGAAATTTGAGTCGATGCCCACAGTGGAGCCAGATTAATAGCGTAGAGTTGTTTCAAATCTGCTGGGACCCTAATGCCTAGATATTTGATATGGCCAGTTGAAGAATCCCTCCCATTCCTCCCGCACTGAAACAGGGATCATTAAGGCCTCCAATTTCTGTAAGTTAAGTTTGAAGCCCGAATAATATCCATATTCTGCGATAACACAGCAAAGTGGCCAAAGAGCCCTGGGGGTTCATAATGGTTAGCAATATGTCATCAGCAAAGGCCAACACCTTAATAGAGAGATGGGGTAGCAGAACTCCCATGATTGCCGGATCTCTTAGTATGGTGCGGAGTAGGGGTTCTAAATATAACAAAAACAAAAGAGGAGATAATGGGCACCCCTGTTGGGTTTCTCTACCTACCTGAAAGCTAGGAAAGCATAAGCCATTCACCAGCACACGGGCCACCGGTTCCATGTATAAGGTGCCCACTGTCTGCAAAAACCACCCCTTCATCCCTACATATCACAACACCTCAAAGAGGTATTCCCAGGATACGCGATCGAAAGCTTTCTCTGCATCTAGACCAACCAGGAGCATCGGCTTCCGTGAGGCCCCACTCTGGCCCACCGCCAACAGCGCTCCACGAATACTTAGGCCTGGGTGCCACCCTCTGACAAATCCCACCCTGGTGGTCTCCCACCAGATCGGGAATATGCTTAGCTAGCCTATCTGCCAGCACCCTTGCCAAGATTTTTACGTCCACATTGAGCAGCGAAATTGGGCAATAAGCCTCAGGGGAATCAGGAGCTTTACCAGGTTTGGGAATGAGTACTATACGTGCTTCGTTAGCTCGTGCAGGAAAGGTTCCCCCTGAAATCACCTCCTTATAGAATAGCGTAAGTGGTGCGCTCACTTGTTGAACCAGTATCTTATAGTATTCTGGGGAGAATCCGTCGGCTCCCAGGGCAATACCCAGTGTCAGAGACTGTTGGACCTCACTTGCCCTCAACGGGGATTTAAGGAGTTGCTAGCCTCAGGAGAAAGAGTAGGAAAACCCGAGTCCACAAGGTAGCCTACCAGAGAGGGGCCCCCCTGTTCCAGATCCACTTGGTACATCTGTGAAAAATAGTCATGAAAAATTTGCATAATGTCGGTGGGGTTAGATTTCCTAGACCCATCCGGTGCCACCAACGTAAGAATGAATGTTCTAGCAGACCATGCTTTCACCACCCGGGTAAGTAGTTTACCCGGCCGGTTACCAAACTTATTGGATTGACGTCGAGAGAATAATTGCTTTTTCATGTGCTCATGAAGCAAAGAGTTCAGAACAGCCAGAGCAGCTTTCACATTCTCAAAGGTGGCCCCGGACGGATGCTTCAAATGGGCCTGTTTAGCTTGTTGATACCGGCGCTCCAACAAGAGAATCCCCTGGGTGATTCTCCTGTTTTGTACACTCAGGTAACTAATTACCTCACCCCGCATCACTGCCTTTGATGTGTCCCAGAACAAATCTGGGGTCTCCCTATGGCCGACATTGGTTTCCGCGAAAAGATTCCATTTCTGAACCAGGAAGTTCTGAAAATCAGGGTCATCCGAGAGGCAAGATGGAAATCTCCAAATACCAGCTGTACTTGCATTTAGACCCAGTGCTAAGTCCACCCAGATTAGCGTGTGATCTGATATCGCCATAGGGCCCAAATCTGCTGATACCACCCTTGAGAAAATCGAGGTTGATAGAAGAATACAATCAATACGGGACCAGGACTGGTGGGCCCGGGAAAAGTGCGTGTAATCACGCTGTGACGGGTGTAGCAAACGCCACAGGTCCACCAAATCCAGAAATCTGCAAAGGTAGGGCAAACCCCTACCCTTGGCCAGTGCACTCCATGCCCCAGGCGAGGAACGATCCAGACTTGGATCAAAGACCTGGTTAAAACCAAGATGGCTGCTGACTAACGGGCTGGCGATCCATCGACTCCCGATCCCCTCTCGGAGCTCGCTCGTTGTCTAGCAGGGCACTAGCCCAAATCTGATCTTTGGGGGTCCATGAAGATCTGGGGCTCCTCTTACCACCTGTCTTGGAGCAAGCTGTGTCGGGGGGCCACTGGCAATCTTCACGTTTTCGGTGCCAGTGGACGGCTTGTTCACTTTACCGGAGCGATTGAGCTGGCAATTTCTGTCTTCGGGCTCCCTCGGTTCGTCCATGCCGCCGGTTTCCTCCGCTCTGCGGGACTGGCTCACCGTGCTCTGCCTGAGCCGTCGCTGCCGGGCAGACCGTTGACTGCTGGGTGCTGTGCTGTTGCCTCTCCCCTGCTCGTCATCTCATCCATCGGGGAGTCTGCTGCCTTTGCGTCCTCCTGCCTACCTGTTGGATTTGTACCCCGGCTCTTCTCTTCGGCTGGCCTGATGGAGGTGCAGTGGAGGAGGTCTCTGGCTTGGAAAGCCTCGACGGTTGGTGCTGCAGAGGACGACCGTTTGGTCCGCCATCTTGACTCCTGCGCCACTGACTCCGTCGCAGAGGAAGCCTGCCTCCAGTGTCGTCCTGCCTCTGCATGCTGCTGCTGTTTCTTCAGATCTTCGTTCGCCTTGCTGGACCTGTTCTTGTTAGGCTGGATTTCCATCATCTCTCTTGGCCCACCTGGACTTCTGCTGCCCATCTTTGTCTCCCTTACCTTTCCTTTCCCATTCTGCTCTCCCGTCCTAACTATTGAAATGTAACTGTAACTGGTAATTTATTTTATTGGTTCATTGTAAGCCGCTTTGGGGCTGCAAACCTCTGGCAAAAGGCGGGGTATAAATGTCCCAAAATAAATAAATAAAATCACTCACCATAAGCCAAGGGCCCGTGTCGTATTTAAGACCTAAATTAACAAGTGCATGAAAGAACCCAGTTTCAAAGACATTTGGTCCGCACACAGCGTATAAATAGTACTCTTGACCCATATAATTAAGGTGCACCAATACATATCTGCCCTCAGAGTCTTTCTCCTCCAGTTGGGACACACAGGGTAGACCCCGCTTAAGCAAAACCGCCACACACCCCTGTCGATCAGCAGAGAAGTAACACTCCCCCACCCACTGATGGCACAGTTTCTGATGTTCTGCATCTGAGAGTTTCGTCTCCTGTAGGTATGATATGGAGGCCCCATGGCGCTTAAGAGTCGACAAGATTTTGGCGCGTTTAATAGGGAATGTGATCCCTGCCACATTCCAAGAAATTAAGCGTGTTGGTGGGGTCCTAGCCATCCCGTTCATCCAGAGCCCACACTACTAATACTTTCAATTCCCTCTCAGACCCCCTGCTGCCCAGCCTCAGCCAGGGGCCATCCAAACAGCTGGTCAGGTGGGTGTACAGCTCCCTTTGTGTTATACAAAGATCCATACGCCCAGCATGCATGACTCCCACCACTCAAAACAACGACCCAACATTCATATTACCCTCCAGTCGGTTCTCTGCTCCCCGCCCCACAAACCAAATCCCACCCCCAGCCACCCCCTTCCGCCCAACCGCCCCTCCCCCGCACCAAACATAACAATCCCACTAGACCCTGTCCTATGCCTAGATAAATATGACCACCCCCTCCTATGAAAGGACAGTCAAAGGAGATCTAGAATGATGTGGGGTCCCCATCCCAGTTCGCCATTGTAGATTCGAACCCATAACAGGTCTCCCAGAGTTACAAACAGAGGATCTGTCTAAATGCAGATTAACCAGTTATGTGTTCTCTCCGCAAACCGGTCTCTCACTGCACCGGGTTCCAAGGTTGCTGGTCCCCAGCAATCATAACTGCTCCTGTGTGTAGTTCTTCCATCTGCAGTCGAGTCTGTCCAGCACATAAGTGACCCTTATACCGCATTCATATTGCAGCCCAGTTACGGCTTCAGATAGTTCCATCCCAATTCTAAACTCGCAAAACTGCCAACATGGCAACTCTCAAACATGCTCGCCCAAGCACAAGGGAACGTGTAATCCAAGGCAGCAACCTTGTGTCTGACTCTGCTCAAGTATCCGGTCAGTTAAGCCATTCCGACGCTACTTCAGGCGTTAGAAAGGATTTCCACGTGCCATTTATAAGAACTTTCAGGGTGGCCGGGTACTGAATAAAGCGAAGTTTTTCAACCAGTTTCGCACAGATTACAGAGGAAGCACGGCGCTTAACTGTCAAGGCAGCAGAATAGTCCTGAAAAATTTTTACCAGTTCACCATCAAATTTTGTATCCTCTCTGCAGGTTTTATAGAGCCGCAGCAGTGCTGCTTTCTGAGAGTAACTGTGAAATTTAGCGATTACAACCCAAGGCCTTAGATCTCTCGTGGGCTTTTGGCCGATACGATGGGCCAGTTCACGGCGGATCGCCCTTCCCTCTCCCGCTTCTGGGAAAGTTGCTAGAACCATGTTTCCAGTGTTTCCTTAACTTTTGTTTCAGCAATAGATTCTGGAAATCCGACAAACCTCAAATTATCGTGGCAGGCGCGATTCTTCAGGTCCTCCAGTTTCTGATGGTATTCTTGGGTCAAGCGCTCCAGCTTTTCTAGTTTTCCTGCATGGGCCTGTTATACATCCTCCACCTCGGACACTCGCACCTCCAGCTCCCCAGTCCTGCGTGTTAGCTCAGAGGTTATGTAGCATGATATGAGTTATTGATTTTGCTGGATCATATACCAATATAAAAATACAGCTTTAAAGACTTATAGAGACAGAATCAGATAAACTGGTCTGGCTTTCATTTCACATCCCCCTTCCACCTGGACTACTGATAACAAAGAAACTGGCTGGGTGTGAATATCTGTACATCAGCATAATAAAAACTCAAAGAGGGACAGCAGCCACAGAGTCTGGGGTCTGTGAAACTCCACCTATCAAAGACAAAGACTGAAGCCATCAAGCTACAAAAAGCCATTTGCCAGCAGATATCCAGGAAACATGTGACCATGCTCTGCAAACTACATTACCCAGAATTCAGTAGCCCCTAAGTTTTCCATAGGAACATTATAAAAAGCCTGGGAACAGCCCAGCTCTCCCTCTTGGGATCTGCTGCTCTTGGGACCTGCTTCTCTCTGCTGAACTTCACACACACCCTGACAAGAATTCTCCAGGCAACAACCACAGCTTTACAAGAAAAGACATCCTCTGCAGAGAGGATTCCTTCTTCACTCTCTAACAGACACTTCAACAATTCTGCAGCAAAGACTTGTAAGTTAATTTATGATTCAAACCTGTTTTCTTGTTTAAGCAAATTTCTCCTGTACCAAGATCCTTCTAAAAGATACCTCTAGCTTGTAACATGATTACATTACCTGTATTGTAAATAAACCCTTTTGAAGCTAAAATATATGGTCTTTTCTGTTCTGAGCACATGCTTTTAAATCTTGCAGTGCAGGTTAATGTAATTCAACAGAGATAATATTTAATTCCCCTTTATTCTTGCATTTGTAAATCTTATTACCTTATAGGTAATTGGTGGAGAATAAAATATAGAATCAAAAATATAATTTTCCCATATTTATTAAATACAGCACATGCTGCGACCACATGCTCTGAGTAATTCCCCCTATTCTTAAATATCATATTAGAACTGTAACATTAATTGTAACAGTTAGAGCTGTTAATCCTGTAAGTTGTTCCAACAGTTGTGTGAATCTAGGGTCCAGAGAGTGTACCACCGAATCCGTAAGTTCTAAGACCATGTTGTCCGGGGGTGAGCGGGGCGACGAGGCTGCTGGGGAGGCAGCCGCCATTTTGGAATCCAAAGGTTTCTGCCGCTCCTCTTTCCGTTTCGAGCTTTTAGGTGCATGCACCATTGTGGCTCGCGTTAAGTATTTGTCCATAGGTTGTTACCAGCTCATAAATCCAGAATCCAGATTTTAAAGTCCAGGAGTGGGGTGGAATAGCCGAACTGCGGATAAGGCCCCGAGCAGCCGATGTGACACGTCTTTCGCCGCTCACAGCATCACGTGATCCTCCCCATACCTCAGCTTTTAGACAGCATTCTGCACCCACTACTACTACTACTATTTAGCATTTCTATAGCACTACAAACTTACGCAGCGCTGCACAAACATAGAAGAAAGACAGTCCCTGCTCAAAGAGCTTACAATCTAGTAGACAAAAAATAAAGCAAACAAATCAATTAATGTGTAGAGGAAAGAGGAGAGGAGGGTAGGTGGAGGCGAGTGGATACAAGTGGTTACGAGTCAAAAGCAATGTTAAAGAGGTGGGCTTTCAATCTAGATTTAAAGATGGTCAAGGATGGGGCAAAACGTAGGGGCTCAGGAAGTCTATTCCAGGCATAGGGCGCAGCAAAACAGAAGGAGCGAAGTCTGGAGATGGCAGTAGTGGAGAAGGGAACAGATAAGAAGGATTTATCCAGGGAACGGAGTGCACGGGAAGGGGTGTAGGGAAGGACGAGTGTGGAGAGACACTGGGGAGCAGCAGAGTGAGTACATTTATAGGTTAGTAGAAGAAGTTTGAACAGGATGCGAAAACGGATAGGGAGCCAGTGAAGCAACTTGAGGAGAGGGGCAGTATGAGTAAAGTGACGCTGGTGGAAGACAAGACGTGCAGCAGAGTTTTGAACCGACTGGAGAGGGGAGAGGTGACTAAGTGGGAGGCCAGCAAGAAGCAGATTGCAGTAGTCCAAACGAGAGGTGACAAGGGTGTGGATGAGGGTTTTGGTAGAGTGATCAGAAAGAAAGGGGCGGATTTTACGGATGTTGTAAAGAAAGAAACGACAGGTCTTGGCGATCTGCTGGATATGAGCAGAGAAGGAGAGAGAAGAGTCAAAGATAACCCCAAGGTTTCGAGCTGAGGAGACAGGGAGAATGAGAGAGCCATCAACAGAAATAGAAAACGGGGGAAGCGGGGAGGTGGGTTTGGGGGGGGGGGGGGGAAATGGGAGGCTCTTATTTCTACCATTTTGCTTTCCAAACAGGAGTAAGTTTATGGGACCCTCATGTCCATGTTCCCCACAAATAACATATTTGAGGTCCTATGCAAACTAGATTCTCAAGAAATGAAAAGGAGGCCAAGACAATCCTTAAAGGGGTATTTGTATACTTATATCTATATCCACATAGATGTGAAGAGGCAGGTGCAAGAAAGCAGGACAATTTAGGTCTGAGCAAAACTTCTGGTTCTGAGAAAAGATGTCAAAAACAGGGCCTCTCAATATTGGTCTGGTGGCTCAGCAGCTTGAGACCTACATTTGACTCCCATTGCCCCCCTGTGTCCCTGTCTCTATGCTCCCTCCCATACCCAGCATCTTTTCTCTATCTGCTTGTACCTTCTTTCTTCCCTTCGTCCTGTACCCCTACCCTGGGGCAAATATCTCTCCCTCTCTTCTCACCCCAGTGTCTCTCCCCCTCTCTTTCTCCAGTCTCTCTCTCACCCCCTCCTCACTGGTCCACCATCTGTCCTTTCCTTTCCCTCCCCCTTGTGGGTCCAGCACCTCTTCCTGTCGTCCCCTCCCCTCAATCCAGCAGAGCAGCACCTGCACATTTCTCTTCCCAGGTCCAGCACCTCCCTCCCCTTCCCTCCCTCTCTCTCCACAGTTCAATGATCCATCTGACTTGCCTTGATCTTTGCAGTACAGCAATTTACACAGGCTGCCTCAGGGCCTTGGCCTTCCAGTGAGGATCCCTGCCCCTGTGGGAACAAGAAGTTATGCTAGAGGAGGTGGGATGCATCACTGTGAAAGCCAAAGCTCTTAACCAGCCTGTCTGAATTGCTATTGTGCTACCGGCGGCGATCAGGAGGGAAGGAGAGATAGCAGTACATGGATCAGCCAGGGACAGTTTGAGATTCATGGGGGGAGGGAGGGTAGAGCACTGCTAATACTGCTGAGTGAAAAGGTCTTCAGATCTCCTAAGTTGCTGTAGTGGGCTCTTTACTGCATGATGCTGGTTTTTGTTTTCTAGTCATCGTGCTTCTGGCTGAGGAGGCTTAGCCTCTCCCAAGCCTCTTATATCGGGTGTCTATGAAAGAGAATAGACTCACGAGTAACCTAAGGAAATACTTCTTCGTGGAAAGGTTAGTGGAACCTTAGAACAGCCTCCCAGTGGGGTTTGTGGAGACAAAGACTATATCTGAATGCAAGAAAGCTTGAGACAAGAACATAGGATCTCTAAAAGAGATAGTAGATGGTACACATGGGTAAACTGGTTAAGTCATATGGTCTTTACCTGCAGCCTAGTGGTTAGTGCAGTGGACTTTGATCCTGGGGAACTGAGTTTGATTCCCACTGCAGCTCCTTGTGATTCATGGCAAATCACTTAACCCTCCATTGCCCCTGGTACAAAATAAGTACCTGAATATATGTAAACCACTTTGAATGTAGTTGCAAAAACCTCAGAAAGGCGGTATATCAAGTCCCATTTCCCTTTCCTTTTTGTTATGTCTATTAATACTGTTTCTTCTGTGACAAATCATGAGGATTCACTCAATTCTGTTGCTGTGCACAAGCATCCTCCCTCACGTGCATTTGATCAGATGTAAACGTGGGTGCAAAAGGCTATTAGCGCCTGCATTTGCTACCGCTCCATGATCACAGCCCCCAAGCGTGTGAACCAATGCGCTCGCGAGCTCAGAATGCAACTAGCATGTAAATGCATGCTAAACAGGGCTCTTAGCACAAGTAGCATGCAAATACATGCTAAACATATTCCCAGGATGAACTAGGTAGAGCTGGGCACTGCAATTTTCAAGGTGGCTCTGCTGGTAGAGGAGACAGCGTACCTCCCTCCTCCAAAAAATGTATGGGGGGGGGCAGGGAAGAGGGCCACTAGGCCACCAGGTTTGGGGGGGGGGGGGGGTTGATTTGCAGCCCACTGGGCCACCAGGGCTTCTTTGGGGGGATGTGAGTGGGGGGTTAGGGGGACGAGACCCACCAGATCTCCTGGCCCCCAAACTTGTCGGGGGGGGGGGACTGGAGGTCTGCCGGACCTCCAGCCCCCATGTCGCTGGATCGAGGTGGAGGTTCGGTGGGGGCACTAGGCCACCAGGGCCATGCTGTTTGAGGTCTGGTGGTCCCACAGACATCCAGCCCTGTATTTGACAGGTCTGGGCGTCAAACAAGTGTGTCGAAGATTGTGCTTGAGCATGCTACCCCATGATCAGAAAGAATAGTGCACATAAATTTGAATGCTATTATCTCTGATCATAGGAGCGGTTTTTAGAGTGCTGTTTGGAACAGCGCAGGGCTTTCGATCATCTGGGTATCAGTTTCCATAAACATGGTAGTTTTTTCCCCCCACAGAAACAATACCAAAGGAGAAGGCAGATCAATGTGGTTCCAAAACAGGTGGTTTATTGAAGAATGACAAAATGACTTGACGCAGTCCTGCGTTTCAGCGCTACTCATGCCTGCTTCAAGAGCAAGGCCTATCAATTCTTTGGATGCTGAATTATTGGAAGCTTTTACCCTCACATTTGCAATTTGCCATCTGTGGCTGAATAAAATTGTTTGACTCCTGAATCAGGCGCGAGTAGCGCCGAAACACAGGACTGCATCGAGTCATATTGTCATCCCTTCAATAAACCAGTTTTGGAACCACATTGATCTGCCCCCTCCTTCGGCTTTGTTTCTGTGTTGTGGAATGTCATTAAGGTAAAATTATGTATCATACCTGATAATTTTCTATCCATTAATCATAGCCGATCAATCCATAGACTGGTGGGTTGTGTCCATCTACCAGCAGGTGGAGATAGAGAGCAATCCTTTTGCCTCCCTATATGTGGTCATGTGCTGCCGGAAACTCCTCAATATGTCGATATCAAAGCTCCATCTGCAGGACTCAGCACTTAGAGAATTACACCCACAAAGGGACACTCTGCCCAGCTCACCACCGCCGAAACGGGGGAGAGGAATCAACCCAGCTCATCCCCACACAAGTGGGGGAGGGGAATCCGTCCAGCTCATCCCCACGGAGCGGGGGAGGGACACCACACCCGCCGATGCGGGAGGATCTGGCTTATCCTGCAACCGCAACCGCGGGAGGAGCTGACCGACCCTAACACCGCCGAAGCGGGAGGGGTACAAAGCTGCCCTACAGCCACACAAAGCGGGAGGGAGCGCCGGCAGAATTTAAGTCTCAATCCAGCCCCGTAAAACGGAGGGGAGAGGAATGCAGCAGCTCACTGTAACACAAAATCGTCTCAACTCCTGAAGAATCCAATTGAAAAAACCAACACAAAGTCCTCCTGAACAGGAACTGAAGACTAAACTTGAACCTGAAATGCAACCAGAATATAAACATTACAGATAACTGGGAGGGGCTATGGATTGATCGGCTATGATTAATGGAAAGAAAATTATCAGGTATGATACATAATTTTACCTTCCATATCATCATGCCGATCAATCCATAGACTGGTGGGATGTACCGAAGCAGTACTCACCCAGGGCAGGGCATAGAAATCCCTGACCGCAACACTGAAGCTCCAAACCGGGCCTCCGCCCGAGCAGCTACAGTCAAGCGGTAATGTCTGGAGAAGGTAGGAGCCTATGCCCAAGTTGCTGCCCTACAAATCTCTTCCAAGGAGACGGACCCGGCCTCTGCCATCGAGGCCGCCTGTGCTCTAGTGGAGTGAGCCTTCAGCTGGATAGGCGGCACCTTCCCCGCGGCCACATAAGCCGCTGCAATGGTTTCCTTAACCCATCGTGCCACTGTAGGCTTGGCAGCCTGCAGACCCTTACGAGGACCTGCGAACAGCACAAACAGATGATCCGACTTCAGGAAATCATTGGTCACTTCCAAGTATCTGAAGATGACTCGTCTTGCATCTAGATATTTGAGAGCAGAGTACTCCGCTGGGTAGTCCTCCCTACGAAAGGAGGGTAGACAGAGCTGCTGATTCACATGGAAGCGAGAAACAATCTTGGTCAGGAAGGAAGGCACTGTGCGAATAGACACTCCTGCCTCAGTGAACTGCAGAAAGGGCTCTCGACATGATAGCGCCTGGAGCTCGGAAACTCTTCTGGCTGAAGTGATAGCCACCAAAAAGACTGCTTTCAACGTCAGGTCTTTCAGAGATGCCCTCGACAAGGGTTCACAAGGCGGCTTCTGCAAGGCTCTTAGCACCAGATTGAGATTCCACGCAGGTAGCACTGAGTGCAGAGGAGGGCGCAGGTGATTAACTCCCTTGAGAAAGCGCACCACATCTGGCTGCGAGGCCAGGGAAGCACCCTTGAGGTGACCCCTGAAGCAAGCAAGAGCCGCTACCTGGACCTTAAGGGAACTGAGCGACAGGCCTTTTTCCAGACCTTCTTGCAGGAACGCCAATACTGAAGAAATTGGAGCAGTGAAGGGAGAAAGTGAGCCTGCCTCACACCATGATGCAAAGGTACGTCAAACCCTGGCGTAAGCAGTAGAAGTAGAGCGCTTCCTCGCTCTCAGCATAGTGGCGATGACCTTGTCTGAGAAGCCCTTCTTCCTCAGAAGCTGCCGCTCAATAGCCAGGCCGAAAGACCAAAGGGGGAGGGATCCTCCATTACCACGGGACCCTGATGCAACAGGCCCCGCTCCGCTGGCAGCTGCAGAGGGCCGTCCACTGAGAGCCTGATCAAGTCCGCATACCAGGGACGTCTGGGCCAATCCGGACTCCCCAGGATTATCTGGCCCGGATGCTTTGCGACCCGACCTAGCACCCTGCCCAACATGAGCCAAGGCAGGAACACATAGAGAAGCTCCTGTGTCGGCCACTGTTGGAGAAAAGCATCTACTCCCAGAGATCGAGGGTCCCGTCCTCTGCTGAAAAAGCACGGCACTTGGCAATTGGCTGATGACGCCATCAGATCTAGGCTCGGCTGGCCCCAGCGCTTCATGATGTCCAAGAAGGCCTGAGCAGTATTCATGACTCCCGCAATGTGGGCCGCCGACAGCTGTTCCAGGTTTGCTTCCGCCCACAGGCATAGCTTCATGGCCTCCTTGGCTACAGGGGCGCTCATGGTACCTCCCCGGCGATTGACATAGGCCACAGCTGTGGCATTGTCCGACCGGACCCGTACTGGCTTCAGCGCCAGGACTGGGAGAAACTCCAAAGGTGCCAACCGAATGGCTCCGAGTTCCAGGAGGTTGATAGACCACTTTGCCTCTGCAGGGGACCAGAGCCCCTGCGCTGTCCTTCCCAAGTAGTGGGCTCCCCAGCCCGTCAAAGAGGCGTCCGCCGTGATGACAACCCACTCCGGGGTCATAAGAGGCATTCCTGCGGACAGCTAGTCTGGCCTCAGACACCAGCTCAGCGCCTTGCGCACCGCCGGATCCAAGAGAAGGCGCACAGCGTAATCCTCCGAAGCTGGAGTCCATCGCTGCAGCAGAGAGAGCTGTATAGGTCTCATATGGGTCCTGGCCCAGGGCACTACTTCCATCGTGGCCGTCATACAGCCCAACAGCTGCACATAGTCCCAAGCCCGAAGAGGAGAGGCTGCTAGGAACTTGTCCACCTGAGCCTGAAGCTTGACAATCCGATTGTCTGGCAGGAACACTCTGCCCACTTGGGAGTTGAATCGAACTCCAAGGTACTCCAGGGACTGAGTCGGGCGCAGCTGGCTTTTCTCCCAGTTGATGATCCACCCCAGGGAGCTCAAAAGAGCAATCACCCGGTCTGAAGCTCTGCCGCACTCTGCATAAGAGGGGGCTCGGATCAACCAGTCGTCCAGATAAGGATGGACTTGTACTCCTTCCTTGCGTAGGAAGGCCGCGATGACCACCATTACTTTGGAGAAGATCCGCGGAGCAGTAGCCAACCCGAACGGGAGGGCTCTGAATTGGAAGTGTCGGCTCAGAACTGCAAAACGCAGAAAGCGTTGATGAGGAGGCCAGATGGGAATATGCAAGTAAGCTTCCTTGAAGTCCAAGGATGCCAGGAACTCCCCTGCCTGCACTGCCGCTATAACAGAGCGGAGAGTCTCCATCCAGAAGTGCCGAACTTACAAGGCCCGATTGACCCCTTTGAGGTCGAGGATAGGCCGGACAGAACCTCCTTTCTTTGGTACCACAAAGTAAATGGAGTAACGTCCCTTGCCAAGCTGATCTTCTGGCACCGGAACGACCGCACCCAGGCGGATCAGATTGTCCAAAGTCTGCTGCACTGCCACAGCTTTGACCGGAGACCTGCAGGGAGAGTGCACAAACCCGTCGGCAGAACTCTAGCTTGAAGCCGCCTCTGATGACTTCCAGCACCCAAACGTCTGAAGTTACCCTGGTCCACTCGCCCAGAAACGAGGATAGGCGTCCTACAATCAGCTCTGGGCCATGGACCAGCGCCCCGTCATTGGGTACGAGATCCTGGGGGAGTACCGGAGGAGGCACCTTCGGGACGGTGGTCTCTGCAAAAGGAATGCTGCTTGGGGGAGAAGTTCCTTATGAAGGAAAAGGGGGCAGAGGAGCCCGCCTTGCCCGGGCGATACCAACGGGCTTCCTGAAACCGTCCTTTGGAGGAACCGGGGCGGGCACCACTGGCCCGAGCCCTGACCTCCAATAACCTCTTGCCCTTAGACGTGCCGAGATCGGTCACAATCTTGTCCAGCTCGACCCCAAAGAGCAGCTTGCCTTTAAAAGGCAACTTAGCCAGGCAAGACTTAGAGGCGTGGTCAGCAGACCAATGCTTTAGCCAAAGCCACCGCCGTGCAGAGACTGTCTGAGCCATACCTTTAGCCGAGGCTCTCAAGACATCATACAGCAAGTCTGCCAAGTAGGCCAAGCCCAATTCCAGGGCTGGCCAATCAGCCCTCAAGGAAGGATCCGAGGGGGGAGCCCGCTGCACCAGCGTCAGGCACGCCCTGGCCACATAGGAGCCGCAAATTGCGGCCTGCAAACTTAAGGCAGCCACCTCGAAGGACGACTTTAAAGCCGCCTCCAATCTCCTGTCTTGGGCGTCCTTTAGGGCCGTGCCACCTTCCATCGGCAACGCCGTTTTCTTAGTCACCACAGTGATTAAAGAATCCACGGTAGGCCCAAGAAAGGCCTCCCATTCACCTTCAGGCAGAGGAAAGAGGCGGGACATAGCCCTAGCCACTTTAAGGCTCGCTTCTGGGAAATCCCAATGAGCCGAAATCAAGGTGTGCATGGCTTCATTTACGTGGAAGGTTCTAGGCGGGCGCTTCGTCCCCAGCATAATGGCAGAGCCAACAGAGGCTGAGGGAGAGACGTCCTCCGGAGAGGAAATCTTCAAAATGCTCATGGCCTGCACTAACAGGTTGGGCAAATCCTCTGAGTGAAAGATCCGTGCTGCAGAGGGGTCATCCGCTCCACCCGAGCGGGAATCCGTCTCCTCCAAGGAATCCCCAAAGGACCGTTAGGAGAACTCAGATACGCTGCCCTCATCTACATCAGAGGAGACAGAGTCCTCTAGGGCCTGGAAGTCCACCCGAGGGCGTTTGCTTCCGGAGGCCTCAGCCCCTTGATCAGAGGGGGAAGCCGCTGCAGCGTTTAGCATAAGAAAAGCCCGATGCAGCAGCAAAATGAACTCAGGGGAGAACCCCCTAGCCTGTGCACTTCTGCCGCCTGGGCCAGGGCCCTAGACGCACCCTCAACCGGCGCTTGCCAGAGCGGGGGAGAAACATGCTGCACATCCAAAATGGCATCCGGCGTGAAACTCCGAGGAGCCGCGCAGAAAGAACGGCGCTTAACTTTTGCTGCTTTCTTGCCGTCGCCCGAATCAAGGGCGACCATAGCATTAACGTCTCCCACCTCGAGGGCGGCCCAAGAAGCCGTCCGAGCAGAGTGGCCGGCCAAAATGGGGTAGGCGAGCAGCGGGGGATGGGCGCTTATGGCGGGAAAAAACCGCCGCACCGGAGGAAGAACCGGGACACTGACCGGACTCCAAACTGACGCCCAAAGGCGAGTCAGGCTTTGAAACCCCCGCATCCCCGCTAGACGCACACACGCGGTCCGGGGAGCGAATCTTTGCGCCCTCCCCCTCCAACGCCATAAGCCACGTGGAGACCGAACGGGGAACCCCCTGCCTGCTATAAAAAGGTAAAATTACCTGCTTCTCGCTCCGAGCTGTAACGAACTGGTGTCCCAGTGAGCAGCTCCAATAAACGCTGATATAAACATTGAAATAAACGCCCTTAAAGGACGTTCAATTTTTTTTTTTTTTTAATGGAGCCAGCGGGAGGGGGGAGAAAAGGAGGGACCTGGCACCACCAGGTTTGCACTTGCTCAAGAAGAGCCCTCAACCCCAGGTACTCAACAAAACCTAAGTATTGGGCTTGGAGACCTAGCCAGAGCTGCTGCTGTGTGTGACCACCACCTGCTGAGATAGAGAACATACTGAGGAGTTTCCGGCAGCACATGACCACATATAGGGAGGCAAAAGGATTGCTCTCTATCTCCACCTGCTGGTAGATGGACACAACCCACCAGTCTATGGATTGATCGGCATGATGATATGGAAGGGGGCACTTCTGCTCTTTTTTTGTTCTCAGTTTTTTTCCCCCACTACTTCCTTTTTTTTTTTTTTTTAAAGCAGACTTTTCACTTTACAGCTACTAAGTTTATGGCACATGTGAGACAGAGATAACAGTGGAAAGAGGAAGTCATTTTTGTACTCAGTAGACCAGCACCACACTCTTTGGACACAGTCTGAGACATAGGCACTGATTCTGTGGGTGCTGTGGGTGCTCAAGCACCCCCACAATATTTGACCCACCGTAAGTCCCGGAAAGGAAGATCCCAGCCAGCCCGATCTGCGCTGTCTGCCCTCTTCTCCCAGGCCTCCGCCTGCCCCTCGCCTTCCTGCGTGCCATCCAGAATTTAAAAGGCATCTTACCTCGGGGTCTGGTGGCAGCAGTGAAAGGCGAGCAGTCTCAGCGCTTCAGTCTTCTCTTCTCTCTCAGCTCTGCCTCTGGTCCCGCCCTTGCGGAAACAGGAAATGAGGGCGGGACCAGAGGCAGAGCTGAGAGAGAAGGGAAGGCTGAAGCGCCGAGCCTGCTCGCCTTTCACTGCTGCCGCCAGACCCCGAGGTAAGATGACTTTTAAATTCTGGGTGGCACGCAGGAAGGCAAGGGGCAGGCGGAGGACTGTTGTGGGAGAAGAGGACAGGCTGGGATTGCACTGACACGCGGAGGAGAGGGAGGAGGGCCTGGAACTCGGAGAGAGGGTGAGGAGGAGAGGAGGGGGGAATGCACCACCTGTAAAAAAAAAAAAAAAATTTCAGCACCTCCCAATCATTTTGAAAAGTTGGCTCCTATGGTCTGAGAAATTCAAAGTTAGAAACTATTTAAAAATTTCAACTTTATATAGCAGATTGAACATACCAAGTATAGGTGACTTTAATGGACAATGCGTCATTTTCCCATCAGAATGAAGTGTAAAGGCACTCAGGTTTGTATACACATTGTGCGTTTTAGAATAGTCCCAGGAGTCTTGAGGGCTGATTAAAAATCCCTGCAGAAGGCTGGAAGCTCCATGTCGGTACAAAATCAGAATGAATACGACTTGAGAGAAAGCCAGGAAGAGGAGAAACAATGGTTTATCAACAGGTAGAGAGAGCATCATTTGCTGATGTAAAGTAAACCAAAAAGATGACAGTTAAATTTCCATCAGAATAAATGTCCAAGTGAAATCTCTTTCAGTCTCTTAAGTCCACTTTCTTTACGGCTCCAAAGAGGTCATCACTTGAAAGGACTTAAACGCATCCTAAGTCCCATTTGACGCAAGCAGCTTCTTTCTTTGGCACAATCAGATCTGTAAGGGAAGGCCAAGACAAGAATGAGGGAGGATACTGAGAGGGTGGTAAATACATGAGGAGAAGACAGTAGAGGCAAAAACAGTAATAAAAGAAAGCAAGTTAGCACAGAGATTGCTAGTAGCAAAGCAATGAAGAGAAAATCAAAGATCAAATGGTGTCAATGGCAAGGCACCAAGAAAAAAACACTGATCCGTCTCTGTGGTCATATTCTATGCTTTTATAACAGAAACTAGTAAATCATTTGCTTGCCTTCATGGAAACTAATATCCAGTCCAATGCCATACAGTTTTTATGATAGCACCTCTATAGAACTAGAAAACCAACCCAGCATTCTGGTTAGCATCTTGGAATGGGTACACGGCTTTTAAATTTTTACAAAAGTTAGACATTAAGAGATTGTGGTTATTGATAATGAGGCTACTCAAACTTATGAAAGGTTATCCCAGCCCTAATTCAGGGTTTTCATCATTTGCCAAGTGGAACACAAAGGATTTGCAACAGGACTCTTTTACCTTATTGGATCCCAGAAGTGGTCACCAAGAATTTCCAAGAGTCACTAGGCAGTGTGACACCATGCTAAATTTGACAAAGTTCCACATTCAGAATCTGCCATTTTAATGGCCCTTTCTTATAACTGAGCATAAAGGCAATGCTATAAGAAGGGCACCAAAACACATGTAAATAACTACATTTTGGTGTTGTGTCTGGTTTTAGAAGATTGGAATGCTACTTATGTGGAGGGCTGCCAAGAGACTGAGCCGGGCCTGGGGCAGGGCCGCCGCCGCCCCTCCCACCAATTCCACATACCTTGGCTGGTGGGGGTCCCCAGGCCCCGCCAGCAGAAGCCTTCCTCTGGTGCTGTTCTTCACTCCACCATATTTGCCTGCCGTGCATGTTCAATTTCATCAAAACTGAACATGCACGATGTGAGGGGAAAAGCAGCCACAGGGCAGGCAATGCGGTGGAGTGAAGGCTTCTTCTGCTGGCAGGGCCAGAGGACTCCCACCAGCCAAAAAAGAGGCCCCAAAGCCCTGTGTCTGCTCCTCCCCAGCCTCTTAGGAGGGCCCAGCACATGGGTCCTGTCAGGAGCAGGAGAGAGACCCTGGCGCCGGGCCCCCCTGGAGTCTGGGCCTGGGAGAATCTTGCCTCCCCCGTTGGCGGACCTGCTTATGTGTAAATTTTAAAGGTATGGACTTGATTGAATCTTGGTTTGTATAACATAGGCTCAAAATTAAGAAAGAAAAGACACAGTATTTATAGTTCGGACCTTTGGAACATCCTTTCCGCTACAATACAGTAATTGTGGGGTCAGATTGTTTTAATTTTGGGACAAAGTCCAAATTATTGGGAGTGGTGACAGATAGTACACTTATCATGAAGCCACAAATTAACTCGGTCATTAAGAAATCTTTTTACCAACTTAAAAAACTTCATTGCATTAAGAAGTATTCGAAACCTCAGTTTTCAGACTTGTGGTTCAAATATTAATCTTGTCTCCTCTTGATTATTGTAAATCTCATGTACGTGGTTTGTGATAAATCTTGTTTAAGAGGTTTGAACATAGTCCAGAATACAGCTGTGCGCTTGATTTATTGTTTGAATAGGTTGTCTTACTTTTTGAAAGTACACTGGCTTCCGGTTGAGGCTCAGATTTATTTTAAGTTAGGCATTAAAGTCTTCAGGATGCTGCAGGGTGCAGCCCCCTTTTATTTTACTGAAGTAATGACTATTATTGGGGGGAAATCAGACCATTTAAGGGTTCAATGTTCACTGTCTTTTCCTTCAGTTAGGAATGTTAGGTATAAAAGAATTGCATCATGTTCACTTTCTTACCAAGCTCCAGTTTTTTGGAATTCGCTGCCTTTGGAGCTGAGGCACAGCTCAGACTTTCTTACATTCAGAAGATTGCTTAAGACTTTTCCGTTTAAGAAATTTGTAGTGGGATCTTTTAATTAAGTTATTTATTTTTTTTATATGTTATAGTATACTGTATTATTTTCTGAACATTGTGTTCAATTCCTTACTTTGTAACCCGCAGAGAACTATACTGGCATTAGCAGGCTATAAGACCTGTATAAAATAAAAACAAAACAGCACAGAGAGGATCCAAAGTACAGAACAAAGTCCAAGCACCAGGAGCATTCAAAATCAGGATACAATTTCTTTAATCATATAACTTGAACATCAATTCTTTCCTAAATGACCCAACACGGGCCGTGTTTCAGCGTACAGCGCCTGCGTCAGGGGTCAATTGAGTTGTGATTTCTAAGGAGCAGCTGGAGCTGTCTCCTTTGGGGATATCAAGTTAAATGTCCCACTTGATACAAATAAAATACGCTTATCACTTAGCAAAATTGGAGCCGGAACGGTCCCTTCATACTCTTCCGTTCAAACTCCAGTTTTGCTGAAAAAACTCCGATGTTTAATAACAATTTTTTTTGTTTTTTACATTTATTTATCCAATATTGTTCTTTTTGAATCAAGTTTTCACCCAATATTGGATAAATAAATTAAATACTCTTCATCCACAGGGTTTAAATATAGCTACTGAATGGAAAGCCTTCTTCTAAAATAATTACTTGTCTATGATCATTGTAAGAAGAATGTTGCATTTGGCAAAGATGGATCATATTTGGACCACTTTGGATTGTAATACTCTTGAACCAATAAAAAACAGTTTTCTTCTGATTGGCTGAGGTCTTTGGGAATCCTTTTAAAACTCAGGCACCATTTTGAAAATATTTACTCTAAGGACTGAAAATATTTCCTGACAGGGTAAGAGAACTTTACTAAAAAGCATTTATATCGAGCTGAAGAGTATAACCTTAAGCCTTTAGTCAAGTAACCATAATTGTGAACAATTTGCTGATTACAGTGGGGGAAATAAGTATTTGATCCCTTGCTGATTTTGTAAGTTTGCCCACTGACAAAGACATGAGCAGCCCATAATTGAAGGGTAGGTTATTGGTAACAGTGAGAGATAGCACATTACAAATTAAATCCGGAAAATCACATTGTGGAAAGTATATGAATTTATTTGCATTCTGCAGAGGGAAATAAGTATTTGATCCCTCTGGCAAACAAGACCTAATACTTGGTGGCAAAACCCTTGTTGGCAAGCACAGCGGTCAGACGTCTTCTGTAGTTGATGATGAGGTTTGCACACATGTCAGGAGGAATTTTGGTCCACTCCTCTTTGCAGATCATCTCTAAATCATTAAGAGTTCTGGGCTGTCGCTTGGCAACTCGCAGCTTCAGCTCCCTCCATAAGTTTTCAATGGGATTAAGGTCTGGTGACTGGCTAGGCCACTCCATGACCCTAATGTGCTTCTTCCTGAGCCACTCCTTTGTTGCCTTGGCTGTATGTTTTGGGTCATTGTCGTGCTGGAAGACCCAGCCACGACCCATTTTTAAGGCCCTGGCGGAGGGAAGGAGGTTGTCACTCAGAATTGTATGGTACATGGCCCCATCCATTCTCCCATTGATGCGGTGAAGTAGTCCTGTGCCCTTAGCAGAGAAACACCCCCAAAACATAACATTTCCGCCTCCATGCTTGACAGTGGGGACGGTGTTCTTTGGGTCATAGGCAGCATTTCTCTTCCTCCAAACACGGCGAGTTGAGTTCATGCCAAAGAGCTCAATTTTTGTCTCATCTGACCACAGCACCTTCTCCCAATCACTCTCGGCATCATCCAGGTGTTCACTGGCAAACTTCAGACGGGCCGTCACATGTGCCTTCCGGAGCAGGGGGACCTTGCGGGCACTGCAGGATTGCAATCCGTTATGTCGTAATGTGTTACCAATGGTTTTCGTGGTGACAGTGGTCCCAGCTGCCTTGAGATCATTGACAAGTTCCCCCCTTGTAGTTGTAGGCTGATTTCTAACCTTCCTCATGATCAAGGATACCCCATGAGGTGAGATTTTGCGTGGAGCCCCAGATCTTTGTCGATTGACAGTCATTTTGTACTTCTTCCATTTTCTTACTATGGCACCAACAGTTGTCTCCTTCTCGCCCAGCGTCTTACTGATGGTTTTGTAGCCCATTCCAGCCTTGTGCAGGTGTATGATCTTGTCCCTGACATCCTTAGACAGCTCCTTGCTCTTGGCCATTTTGTAGAGGTTAGAGTCTGACTGATTCACTGAGTCTGTGGACAGGTGTCTTTCATACAGGTGACCATTGCCGACAGCTGTCTGTCATGCAGGTAACGAGTTGATTTGGAGCATCTACCTGGTCTGTAGGGGCCAGATCTCTTACTGGTTGGTGGGGGATCAAATACTTATTTCCCTCTGCAGAATGCAAATAAATTCATATACTTTCCACAATGTGATTTTCCGGATTTAATTTGTGATGTGCTATCTCTCACTGTTACCAATAACCTACCCTTCAATTATGGGCTGCTCATGTCTTTGTCAGTGGGCAAACTTACAAAATCAGCAAGGGATCAAATACTTATTTCCCCCACTGTATATGTCCTAGGGTATCGAGAGTGATACATAATTAAAACGCTCCTGACAAAGCCAGGATGAAATAGCCGTGCTGTAAAGCATTGCAGTACCACTTCAGAAAAGTACTTGGGAGAGTTTGAAAACAAATGGATTTTATATAAAGAGAAAAAAATGTTTAAAAAATTAAAAAACTGAAAAAAATTGTTATTAAACATTGAAGGTTTTTCAGGACCAGTGGAGAAGAAATAAGGCAAGTCATTAGTCCAAATTTTACTTTAGACGTTACCTAAGCCACTGAAGTCCCTTCCCCTTTTTTTTTTTTACAGCAAATTGTTACTTGTTAGTTCATGTGGAGGGGCCGGCCATCTATAAGGGCGGCCACCTCCAATGACGGCCCCGTTAAGCGGCATACCCAACTGTATTATCAAAACAAGATGGCCGGCCATCTTTCATTTCGATAATACGGTCGGCGCCAGCCAAATCTCAACATTTGGGCCGCCCTTAGAGATCGCCAGCGTTAGAGATGGCTGCCATTGTTTTTTGCCGATAATGGAAACTAATGGCAGCCATCTCAAACCCAGCCAAATCCAAGTCATTTGGTCATGGGAGGAGCCAGCATTTGTAGTGCACTGGTCCCCCTCACACGCCAGGACACCAACCGGGCACCCTGGAGGCACTGCAGTGGACTTCAATGATCCCAGGTGCATAGCTCCCTTACCTTGGGTGCTCAGCCCCCCAAAACTCACTCCCCACAACTGTACACCACTACCATAGCCATAAGGGGTGAAGGGGGCACCTACATGTGGGTACAGTGGGGTTTTTTTTTTGGGGGGGGGGGGGGGTTTGGAGGGCTCCCATTTACCACCACAAGTGTAACAGGTGGGGGGGGGGGGGGGGGGATGGGCCTGGGTCCGCCTGCCTGAAGTGCACTGCACCCACTAAAAACTGCTCCAGGGACCTGCATACTGCTGTCATGGAGCTGGGTATGACATTTGAGGCTGGCAAAAAAATGTTTTTTATTTTTTTTATTTTGGGTGGGAGAGGGTTGGTGACCACTGGGGGAGTAAGGGGAGGTCAACCCCCATTCCCTCCAGTGGTCATCTGGTCAGTTGGGGCACCTTTTTGAGGCTTGGTCGTGAATAAAAAGGGACCAAGTCGGCCAAATGCTCGTCAGGGCTGGCTTTTTTTTCCCATTATCAGCCGAAGCCGGCCATCTCTTAACCACGCCCCCGCCCCGCCTTTGGTACACTGCCGACACTCCCCCTTGAACTTTCGCCGACTCTGTGATGGAAAGCAGTTGAAGCCAGCCAAAATCGGCTTTCGATTATACCGATTTGGCCGGCTTTAGGAGAAGGCCTGCCATCTCCCGATTTGTGTCGGAAGATGGCCGGCCTTTCTTGTTCGAAAATAAGCAGGATAGTGATATTCTCAGAGAAGCAAGTAAAGCTGGAGTACATAGTTGTGTCACATGCTAATTTCCCCATTAGTGTGTGGCCATTAATGTGTGAGTCCCTACTAGAGCGTAAGGGTTCACGCTCTAATTGGTTGGCCGACATTGCAGTTGCACCAACCAATTATCACAGACCACGCCCACTCTCCACCCCCAAACCTGCCCCCAGCATGTGCACATACAAAAATTACCATGGGACGCCCCACAGTAAGCCCTTATTTTGCTATGGTAAGGGCTCATTAGTGCTTCCCGCAGCTTAATAAAAAGACCCCAAAATAATTTAGACAGACCACACACACCTCAGACTGCATCACCATTTTATTTCATCTACTCTGGATGATATTAGGCAGAAATACCTATGAAAAATGTTAAGTGTCTTGATCTGTATTAGTTTAAACTAGTGGTTCTCAACCTGTCTTCTGTCGTGATACACTCAACAGAATGTTCATGTGTGTGAAGACAGGTTGAGAACCACTGGTTTAAACTAATACAGATCAAGATACTTAACATTTTTCAGGGTCATTTTCCTGATTGTTCCTCCCTAACCTTGGTCCTGGGCTTATGCATCACCATCTATTTCACAGCATTAATATATGAAATCTGACTTACCAGCTATGTTTGCTATAATCCATACATTTCCTGAAGCCTATTCATAGAATGCAAGTTCTGTACAGCAGGGACTTTCTGTCTGTACAGATTCGTGTATGGCAGAGGTAGCCAAACCTTTTGGCCAAAGGGCCACATTGAGAATCTCGACTAGGCTAAGTTGGAGGTAAGGAGAAGGTTTGAGGTCTGATAGAGCAAGATTTACTAACATACATTGACATTTTAATATGGAATATTGTACAGGGACCCCCAGGGTCCTACCAGTCTGAGGGTAGCAACTTCTGGTGGTCCTACTAATTACACACAGTACTTTCCAGAAATTAGGAAGGTTCTCCTTTCCAGTTAGATCATGGCAAACGGAGACCTCATATTTATACTATTCAGTTTTCTCTCTAATACCAAGCCCAAATGCAGTTTCCTGTTTTTGGCTGGCTAGGCCACTGTACTATAAAGCAATGTTGAGCCTTTGGTTGGTTAAGTCATTGTACTACTACTTGACATTTCTAGAGCGCTACTAGGGTTAAGCAGCGCTGTACAGTTTAACAAAGAAGGACAGTCCCTGCTCAAAGGAGCTTACAATCTAAAGGATTGTACCTTAGAGGTCTTTGGCTGGCTAAAGCACTGTACCACAGAGTATGTATATATATTCTGGGTTGGTTAAGCCAACATCTCAGTACCACTTAAGAACATTAAGGAGTCAGGGGAAAGAAGAGGACTTAGACACTGGAGGGCCATGGTTCAAGGAGAGGAGCTCCTGCAGCCCTCCTGTGATCTGCCTCCAAGAAAGAATTATTGCAAATGTAGTAAAGTGAGAGATCTGTGAACACTGAAGCGCACCGCTTAGAATACCAGTAAGTGACTAAGACAAGTTTTCCTACAGTAGAGAAGAAAATTAGGAAAGATGAACTATGCTTTTTACTGTATTAGGCTCTGCATCTTTATTGATTTGTCTAGGCTACTAAAAGACACTCAGCAAAAGAAAGTAGCAGATGAGAGATGAGCCAGTGGCCTCCCACCCTGGTCCATCACAGAACCCTGCAAAGCAGGGGTGGTAGACCTGGAAGGGACATGTATGGATCTCTCCAGAGAGGGAATACAGACCATGGAGGCACATATGAGTTACTGTGCGTTAGCAAATCTAGCCTTTAGAGTCTAGATAGACATTTGCTAATTGATTGCTCTACTGCTATGCCTCAGACAACTGAAGTGATAACTGGGAAAATTTAACAAGTACACATATAACATTTATAGATATTAAACCCCTATACGGAAAGCTCACTGAGGCAACAGTAGATCTTATCTTCCTGTCCCATGTTTTTATCTGAATGCAAGATCGGTCTGTAATAAGAGTTTTCTTTTAAATGATTTGAATGGTGACTCACAGGTTGGCTTCTCTTTTATTACTGAAACTTGGCTTATGGATAGTGATACTACTGTTATCAGGGACCTCTGTCCTCCTAGATATAAGGCATTATGTCATTCCAGATTTCTATCTCAGGATTAGAAAGGGAAAGGGAAATGGGACTTGATATACCGCCTTTCTGTGGTATTTTGCAACTACATTTAAAGCGGTTTACATATATACAGGTACTTTGCCTATCACATTCTTGAATAAAAGCAAGACTATAAGGCCCTGCACGCAACAGAGCAAAACCAGGACTAAATCAATATCTTATAAAAATCTGGAGCCAGCTGGCAACCCCAACATTAAACAGTAATAGTGATACTGCTGGACTACAGTGCAACATTCTTGTTTGCTTTTAGAACATTTCAAGACAGGGGATACCTAAGACTCTTACCTTGCTTTTTTGAACATCACTTCTATCCATTTTATTTCCACAATTACCAATTTCAATGAGATAGTTTGAAAAGTAATACTGACCTGCAAAACTGGGTGCTTTTTTCTGTAGAGAATATGGAACAACAAAACAGAATAATGGATACTAGCAATGTTTTGCTTACACTTTACCCTAGTTACAAATTAACTAGGTGTGTGACTGTACGTCTGCCCTTTAGCATACCACACTGCAGAAAATAACCATACATTAACTTGACATATTATAAATTCAAAGTACAGAAATATGACTCCATATACAAAGTACATTGATCAATACTTGATAAGATAATTATAACTTTAAAAAAAAAAAAAAGATAAAGTTTAGAGGCTCATTTTGAGAGCACATACACTTACAAAGTTACGTAGGTTACTATGTAACTTTGTAAGTCTATGTGCTTTAAAAACGAGCACCTTAAAGAACAGAGAAAAATGTAGTTGAACTAGAGCATAGCGAGTGAATTTTGTACCAGGAAAAGAGAAAACAAACACGATGTAATCCTTCAGTAAAAAGGGAGCTTTTGTATAAAGCAATGTAAATAAAAATGTTTTAAAACTTATACCAACCCACTAATAAAAAGGCAACAGACAAACTCTAAGGAAATCTTTGTAGAATAAACTAAGATCAGAACCCATATTGCTTAATCTTTTGAGCTCATGAAGTTACTGAGGACTATATATAATGCCTAAAAAAAATCGGCACCAAAGTGAAATATGCCTAGGCGTATTCTATATAGTACGCTTAAGTTTAGGTGTACTTTATAGAATAATCCTAAATTTCCACACAGTTTATAGAATATGTTGAGTGCCCGTCCACGTGACAATTTATTTGCGGACAGTTACACCAAGTAAAATTTGGTGTAAATGCTGCCGCCAAAATTATGCGCAAACCAGGTGTATTCTATAAAAAGGCGCACAGCTTTTAGAAACGCACACAACCCGCCCATCCCATGTCCATGGCCACAACCCTTTTTCAACTATGCAACTTAGAGAATTTACACGCATCATGTTATAGAATACGCTTAGTTCTGAACTAAATTCTAATTAATGCCAATTAAGGTCAATAATTGCTTGTTAAGTGGCAATTATCAGTGCTGACTGGCTTGTTAACTAATTAAGTTGCACGCGCAAATCCAGAATATGAGTGGATTTGCACGCAACTTAAGTCATGCTATATAGAATCCCGATGCAGATGAAATGGAAAATAAAAAAGGGAATGGAAGACTGGATAAGGGTGTAAGGCAAAAGAAAGACTAGGATTGGTAAGGGGATAAGAGGCACAGGTAGATGAATCTGGAGAAGGGATGAGTAGAGAAGATGGAAATGAGGGACTAGAATGCGGCTGAAAAATGTGAATAGGAGGCTAACAAAGGACTGAGGGGCTGATGCACAAAGGTTCCCGAAGGGAATTTGTAGATACAAATTTGGGGATGGCAACAGGGGGGAAGCTAGGTATGGGGCAGCAAGTGACATTTCCACACATCATACCCATCTTTCCTCCCACTTTTAAATTAGAAATATAAGATACCTTCTATGCATACAGAAACCCAGCTAGTTTCAGCTACCAAGTAAAACTGCCATTATAATTGATAGCACCATTCAACAAAGTCTTGTGTGTGTGAGTGGAGTCTAGATTCTCTACAAGATTAGTCAAAATCTTAATATAAACCTTGAAGCTCCAATTCTGTATCACAAATTCCATATTCCCCAACAATGGAGCTATCTTCCTTATGACTCATCATGCAAAAAAATATTCAAATTGTGATTATTACCTCTGGAACAGCACACACTTTTTCCAGTACTAGACACTGTTTAAAGCAGATGGGTTTTTATTTGCATGGTACAACTACAGAATGTGAAGATCACTAGTCCTGAGCTTTTTTTTTTTTCTTTTTGGTGACAAGTGCCCTTACCCAGAGACTGTTTTCAAATAGGTCCAGACACTTTGCAAAAGAACACAAAATCCTGTAAAAATACTCAAAACCTTCATAGGAATCTTACCATACCATAACAACCTAACCCATCTATGAAAAGGCAGTGCTATAAAAATGACAATGGGTACAAGGTACCTGCTACTGGGAAACTAGCACAAACTGTACTGTTATAGATTGCTACACAGACACTACCTGATAGCACAGATTTTCAACCTTTTTTTTCACTCACAACACACTTAAATGGAGCTAAAATTGTCAAGGCACACCCTCACACGCAGTCCAGCATTTTACCTTCTACTCCATCCCTACCCATAGTCCAGCAATTTACCTTCTCTTCCCCACCCTACCCACACACACACACAGTCCTGCATTTTACCTTCTCTACCCCCCCTCACAAATAGTCCAACATCTCTCCCTCCTGTCACCTCTCCAACCAGTGACCACGCATCTCCCCTTGTTTTTCTTGGACACCACCCCCCCCCCCCACCCCGGGTGCACTTTTAAAAGTTTTGTCTCTAGTGGTTTGTGGCAGTGAGCAGCGATTCATACAGCCTACTCACGTCAACCCTGGAGTCTTCTCTCTGACACTTCTTGCCTATACAGAGGAAGGCTCTAGGGCTGATGCGAGCAGGCTGTATGAATCGCTGCTCATTGCTGCCAATTGCTAGAGACCAGAAAACTTAGTCTATTCCTGCACAAATTAAAGTTGGCCCAATTCCCGTGTAACACCGGTTGTGAAATGCAGAATTTAGTCACCAAAACTCTGGCTAATGATATTTTCTGTCTATACTTCCCATGGTCTTGTGGGCTGTATAAAATTCAACAGCAGGCTGCAGGTTGCCCACCCCTGCTTTATCCCACCTCCGCCTCTTTTTCACCATCTATTTTTTGTTCAATTTGCAATTTTTATTAATTTTTGCATAGGATAAACAAGATGCAAACCATTCAACAACCAAATATTCCTCTTTAACTGAACCTCTTCAGAGACCCATATCCCTCCACAGTACCCCCATCCTTCTCAATGCCTCTCATCCTCTCTCCAGTCTTCCAGATCATTCAAGGTATGTCTTAACCTCTCTCTACATTCCCTTTTTCTTACCCCTATTTCACACCCTCACTAAGTGCATGCCAGGGTTTACTACTTGCTCGTTAAGTTTAGTGCATCTGAGCCTAATACTCCCAGCCCATCTAACCACTCTCATTCATACCCACCCCCTCCAAATTCCCATCAGTCTCACCATTCCCTAACACCTCCCCCGCCTTTTTATTTAAAACTTGACATACTGCCCATCTTTTTAGGTATAGGTGGTTTACAAATGGATTCAAATATTCAATTAAAACAAAATTGAAGTAAAACTTAAAATAACAAAAGAACTCCATTAGTACAGGAAAGACCTAACACATTTACACCAAAAGATCAATTATTCTGACACATTCAATCATTCTTACTACCAACATAATACAGCAGAATCAATGCAAGCTGAATCTCCTGTCTCCTAGAACTACAAACCAAAAGTTAACTTGAGAAAATGTTTTTTTAATAAAAACCTTAAATTTCCATTCAATCTGTGCCATCCATAATTCCCTGCTGTGCCCCCCTCCCCAATCTTCCACTTGCTCAACGGTGGCATAAATGCTTGCGCCTAACTGTAGGCAGTTAGCCACATAAATGGGAAAATTAGGTTCTTACCTTGGTAATTTTCTTTCCTTTAGTCACAGCAGATGAATCCACTACGAATGGGTTGTGTCCACCTACCAGCAGGGGGAGACAGAGAACACTGAAAACCATAGTGCCTCTAGGACGGCTAGCTCCATCTGCCTCTCAGTATTTTGAAGCTTCCAAAGCAGTGTTAAACCGCAAAGTAGCATAACATGAACTTTCCTCACAGCGAATGAATGCCCATGAACAGGAGCAATAACACAAAGGAGGGACGAACTCAACCTCCTGTAGAAGAACAGAAATCCTGAAGACTGTTTTCCAACTTCTCCCAATGAGGGAACATGTCTGCAGAAAAAACTGAACACAAAACAAAGTCAATCAGGGAGGGATCATGGATTCATCTGCTGTGACTAAAGGAAAGAAAATTACCAAGGTAAGAACCTAATTTTCCCTCCCTTGTCATCAGCAGCAGATGAATCCATTACAAATGGGATGTATCAAAGCAATCCCTAGATAGGGCGGGAACAAGCCACACTACGCGCCAGCACTTGTGCTCCAAAAAGCACGTCCCTCCTGGCAGACACATCCAGCCTGTAATGTCGGGCAAAAGAAAGCTTAGAAGCCCAAGTTGCTGCACTACATATCTCTTGAAAAGAGAGTGCTCCAGTTTCAGCCCAAGAGAAGGAAATTGCTCTTGTGGAATGAGCCTTAAAGGCATCAGGCGGAGGCCGGCCAGACAGCAGATTCACAGCATACAGACAATCATACAGGGAGGGCTCATGGCTTCATCTGCTATGACTAAAGGAAAGAAAATTACCAAGGTAAGAACCTAATTTTCCCTTCCTTGTCATCAAGCAGATGAAGCCATTACGTATGGGATGTAACAAAGCAATCCCTAGATAGGGTGGGAACAAGCCACACCACGCGCTAGCACTTGTGCACCAAAACGCACATCCCTCCTGGCAGCCACATCCAGCCTGTAATGTCGGGCAAAGGAGAGCTTAGAAGCCCATGTTGCTGCACTGCATATCTCTTGAAGAGAGAGTGCTCCAGTTTCAGCCCAAGAGGAAGAAATCGCTCTAGTAGAATGTGCCTTAAAGGCTACAGGCGGAACCCTGCCGGCCAGCAGATAAGCTGAAAAGATAGTTTCTTTGAGCCAGCGGGCAATAGTGGCTTTAGACGCTGGAGACCCTCTGCGAGAACCGGATAGCAAAACAAACAAATGATCAGAAGTCCTGAAAGAGTTAGTAACTCGCAGATACTGCAGCAGAGTCCTGCGCACATCCAAAAGGTGCAGCTGCCCAAAAGATTCTGGAAACTCTTCCTCTGAAAGAGAGGGCAAGAAAATAGGCTGGTTTAGGTGAAAGGCTGAAACCACCTTAGGCATAAAGGAAGGCATGGTCCGAACCGTGACTCCGGACTCTGAAAATTGCAGAAATGGGTCTCTACAGGACAGCGCCTGGAGCTCTGACACCCGTCTCGCCGAGGTAATGGCCACCAGAAAAACGTCCTTCAGTGTCAAATGTTTCTCCGATGCTCGCCGAAGCGGCTCAAAAGGAGATGCCTGCAGGGTTTTCAAAACTAGCCCCAGGTTCCAAGCTGGACAGGGTGCTCGCACTGGAGGTCAGAGCCGAAGCACCCCTCTAAGAAACCGTGCCACATCTGGGTGAGCAGCCAAAGACACGCCTTCCACCTTACCACGAAGGGAGGCCAACGCTGCCACCTGCACCCGCAGGGAATTATAGGCCAAGCCTTTTTGTACACCTTTCTGCAAAAAGTCCAGAATCGGCGAGACAGGAGCCCGCATTGGAACAATGGCTCTGGAAGCACACCAAGACTCAAACAGGCACCAAATCCTGGCATAAGCCACGGAAGTGGACCACTTGCGGGCTTGCAGGAGAGTGGAAATAACTTTATTGGAATAACCTTTATCCCTCAATTGCGCCCTCTCAATAGCCATGCCATAAGACCAAAGCGGCCGGCGTCCTCCATGGCTACCGGTCCCTGATTCAACAGGTTCGGTACCAGAGGTAATGGCAGAGGAGCCTCCAGGAGCATCTGTCGGAGGTCTGCATACCAAGGTCTTCTTGGCCAATCCGGGGCGATGAGGACCACTTCTCCTGGGTGCAGCCGAATCCGCAAGAGCAGGCGCCCTATCAAGGGCCATGGGGGAAACACATAAAGTAGACCCGGAGGCCAGGGTTGATCCAAGGCATCCAACCCCGCCGAGCGAGGATCTCTCCGTCTGCTGAAGAAGCATGGGACTTTGGTATTGGCACTTGTCGCCATTAGATCCATCACGGGCTTGCCCCATTTGGCACAGATCTGCAGGAAAACTTCGACAGTCAGATTCCATTCTACTGGATCGATCTGATGCCTGCTCAGATAATCGGCCTGCACATTGCTCTGACCTGCACTATGAGCTGCCGACAGACACTGAAGATGCAGCTCGGCCCAGTGGCAAATCAGTTCAGCCTGCGCGGCTAGTGCTCTGCACCTTGTTCCGCCTTGTCGATTTATATAGGCCACCGTTGTCGTGTTGTTCGACATCACTCTGACAGCCAATCCTTCCAGGGACACTTGAAAGGCCAGAAGCGCCTGAAACACCGCTTTCAACTCTAGGCGGTTGATGGACCACTCCGACTCCTCGGGTGTCCATAGACCCTGGGCATGCTTCCCCTTGCAGTGTGTGCCCCAGCCCTTCAGGCTGGCATCTGTTACCACCAGGCACCAAACGGGGAGCGTCAGCGGCATTCCTCGCCGCAGCATGCTGTCCGAGAGCCACCACTCCATGCTGAGTCGGGCCGCAGGGAGCCAAGTAAGTCTGCATTGGTAATCCTGAGAAATAGGAGACCATCTCCGGAGTAGGGAATACTGTAGAGGTCTCAGGTGCGCTCTCGCCCAGGGTACCACTTCCATCGTGGCAGTCATCGATCCCAGCAGCTGGACAATGTCCCAAGCTCGCGGGCGGGGCATCCTCAGGAGCAGACGGACCTGATTCTGAAGCTTGCACCGCCTTAGCTCGGGTAGGAACACATAGCCCGAGACTGTGTCGAACCTGGCCCCCAAAAACTCTAGAGATTGTGAAGGGGACAGGTGACTTTTGGCCATATTGACGACCCAGCCTAGAGATTGCAGTACTGAGACCACTCTGGCTGTAGCTTGTAAGCTCTCTGTTGCAGAGTCTGCTCTGATGAGCCAGTCGTCTAGGTACGGGTGAACCCTGATACCTTCTCGCCTGAGAAAAGCAGCTACTACCACCATTACCTTCGAAAAGGTTCCGGGAGCTGTGGCGAGGCCAAAAGGCAAGGCCCTGAACTGGAAATGTTTTCCCAACACCGCAAACCTCAGAAACTTCTGGTGCGGGGGCCAAATCGGTATGTGCAATTAAGCTTCTTTCAGGTCTAGAGATGTGAGAAACTCTCCTGGCTGTACCGCCGCAATGACGAAGCGCAGGGATTCCATGTGGAAATGCCGCACTCTCAGGGACCTGTTCACTTCTTTTAAGTCCAGAATAGGGCGAAAGGACCCACCTTTTCGCGGCACCACAAAGTAGATGGAGTATCGGCCGCAGCCTTGCTCGGCGGGAGGCACCGGGGTCACTGCCCCTAACTGAATCAGACCTTGTAAAGTCTCCTCCACCGCCGCCCGTTTGACGGCAGAACTGCATCGGGACTCCACAAAAACGTCTCTTACTGGGGCGTTGAATTCTATTCTGTATCCATCTCTGATCAGGTCCAGAACCCACTGATCTGAGGAAATCTTGGCCCACTCCTCGACAAAGAGGGAAAGCCGTCCTCCGATGACAGGCATCGAGGAGAGGGCCGGCGCACCATCATTGAGAGGGTCGCCCCTGAACTCCTGGTCTTGAGCCAACGGCTGCGGAACGCTTGTCCGAGCGAAAGGAGTTCCTCTGCTGACCACGGGCACGTGAAGTGAACCCAGCAGAACGCCCCGGGCGGTACCTTCTAGCTTCACGGAAGCGAGGTCTGTACGAGGAGTGGACCGCCTGGCCCTTAGAGGAAGGCCTCTGCCTATCTTCGGGCAAGCGCTGGGGTTTTGGATCACCCAGGCCTTTCACAATTTTCTCCAACTCCTCACCA